>NC_088609.1:25891164-26116164 GCF_036013475.1 Columba livia | reverse complement strand
ATATCTCTATTGGACTAGCATGTATAATAAAAACAGATAACCAGGACAGGAAAATTAGTATTGGGACCAAGCCCATACTTCATTAGAAGCTCTTTTTCTTTCTTTTGCTCTCTTTCTACAAATACAAACAAGCCCTGTGAAAGTATCACAGTAAGAGAGGACTAAATTAAAAGAGTCAACCACAATAGCATTAGAGGTTACAACAAATGCAATCATTGCTGAGAAAAAATCCTAAATGCATGCGTCTCCACAAAGAACTTTGAAACAATGACTTTACTCCATAGGGAAATGCTGTGGTGTATATAATACAGTATCATTACAATAAAAAAGGAGCCATGAGGCACATCACTAAAAGAGAAAACAAATCAAAACAAAACAGAGAAGAAAAGCAAGCAGTTTATTGTGTCTCTGCCAAGGCTGAAATAAACAGTGCATCTGTTTCAAAATTCAGACCCCTATGTCTGACCAGTAGTAAAACTGCCCATTAGAAAACAGAGTCAGGAGAGGTTAGTGACATTCTGACTGTCTAGTTTCTTTATGCTTTTCCCTTGCACACAGAAAAGCAGTTCTGAGAGCACATATTTATAATAAATCCAATTGTTAAAGGAACATTATTTTACAAATTCCCTTTTACATTAAAAATACTCCTATCATAAACACAGAACATACTGTGTAAAGGCAGTCTGTCTGACTTACAGCAGCTCGGTTCAGCCTGTGCAAGATAACCAAGAGTAATGATTTTGATAATCAGGCCACAGTATTAATATAACATGAACCATAAATGCTTTTGTACTACATCTCTGGTTAAGCTACCAAATCTCATTGGAATATTAAGGGGGAAAGCTTTCTTCTGCTTTCTGTTCTAAATTGCAAAATGTGCTCCAGAGCATTTCTAGAGATGCTTCTTTTGAAAAGACACTGCAAAAGCAAGTATGTGGTACATGTGATTAATGGATTTATCTCTTAAATAAATCTCTGATCCTTAGTACCCAGTTCAAGCTCAAATGCTGCTTGCTGGGTCAGAGTTCTGGTTTCACAAAACTTAGCTGTGGGATTTCAAGTGTGAGTTCTACTGGCAGGGATCAGTCTGCCTGGGAAAGTGGAAGTCAATCGCTCTGGGAGGAGAAAACTCCATTTCCATAGCTTGCATTGGTCCTCTGCTTCTTCAGTGTTAGTCTGAAGGGACTCATTTTGACTGATACCAATTGTGGAGAAACTCTAACTTATGGCCATTTTCAGCCATGTTATCAAAAAGAAATACACAAAAAAGAAAGCGCTATTGGTGCTGAGATTTGGGGAGTATTTTACAGCATATCAGAATACGGTGACTCAGAAACATAGCTTATATCAAACATATCGCTACACGTGTTACTACAATTAGATTTCATATTAGTATTGGGGAATGGTAACTACAAAAACACACAAAAAAAACCCAAAAGCACCCCAAAACTTCTTTTGATTCAAGAAAAATGAAGTTCTGGTTAAAATATATTGTTTATTATTTAATTAATTTATAAGCCAGTTCCACATCCATGGCTTGTGGAATACAAATATTTTGTATTTACTTCTGGTGGGTGAAACAGAAGACCAAGGTCCACTCCTAATCACTTTTGATCATTAAAAAAAATCCATTGCAATTTTAACAAGAATACAGGTGTTAAATTAATCACAGTGACCTGGCCAAATTCCAGTTCTGCTAATTACATCCTGTGTGCCTAAAATTCCCCTTGCAGTTTCAATGGGAGAAGCTATTCTCCACTTTTCCTCTTAAAAAGCATCGTATATACTGGTGCTGCTAACATAACTTTCGGTACAAAAAGTTTCATTTCAACTGGAAGCAAATGAGCTAAAGAACTTTTGGGTCATCTTAGATTAAAGGTAGCTTTAACTGTTTTGGCACATTATTCAACTATTTTTTCCCCCTCATAATATTTATTCTACCCCTTGAATGCAGGGGAAATATCTATTTATCCATTACTTCTCTAGCTAAGAAAACCTTGCCTTTGTCTTCTACAGCCCTGACCTGGAAAAATCAAGCATCCCACTCACCTGACGTGGAGTCAGGTGAAGGAACGCAATGAGCATCCTCATGGGTTCTCTAGACAGAGAGCAAGAAAACTCACTCAGGGGCTTGGATATGGGTCTTGGGAAGTGCATAGGTACTTGCTGCCTCTGCTTTTTCAGAAGCAAACAAAAAAAGGACTAAGATTTCCTCTCTCTGAAACTGGAAAAATGGCAGGCATGGCAACAGTGCTAATCAATCTTCCTTCCCCAGCAGAATTTACATATAATCATTCAAAGTTCAGCATGTATCTAACCAATTAACCAGAAAGATTTGGATAGAAACCAATTGTGAAAGTCACCATTAATTTTTAAAATAACTAAACTATTAGGCCTTATGGCCTGCCATGATTTTCTCTGAATCACAGAATCCTTCACATAGTCACTAGAAAAAGGCTCTTATTTGCTTTTATGGAAGCATACAGGGTATTATATATAAGCAGATGTCTATGTAGAAAGACCAACAGACACTGAATACAAGTGAGTAAGAGACCAACAACAGACTACAGCGAATCTATCAGTCTGGCATCTGCCATGTCAAAAGAGAACACGCCCATTAAGGTAAGACAAATGCAGGTGACAGGGAGACCCGCAGATGCTGGACTGCTCCAGGCAGGTAAGAGTAGGCACCTGTCAGTCTGCATGGCAGCCGCCTCCCCGAGCCGGCCCTGCTGGCTGCTCTCCAGGTAAAGCTGCTTTCTGAGCTGAGGAAAAATGTATATTGTACAGAAGGCTGGCTAGAGTTTTCCAAGTTACTATTAAGGCGTGTTTTGTAGGTGATAACGTCTCTAAGTGTAACAAGCAAAATATTATGAATGATTGCAGCACAAGCTATTCAAGATAAGATGGAATAGGAACAGTGGCTGAAGCAGAAGTGTTTAAATGAGACGCAGGGTCTGTTACTTGCTTCTGATCTCTGCAGATAAGCAATAAAATTATATGCGGCTGCAACAGTACTCTGTGTCAAGAGTATTAAGCGGACAGCTTCTAATTACCTTTAGCTCATAAAGCTAAAGAGCTTGATCTATTGCTTAAAAGCTTTTTAGTTTAAATTATTTTAATCAACAATACTATTTTTAGCAGTTGTTTCTAAGATGCTTTTCCAGTAAATGGGGGCTGGTGGGAAGAGGGGTTGAGAGTGGGTAGCGAGCTGGCTCACCTCCCAGGATGCACAACCTTAAAGTCCCCCAGCTCAATAAGAATCTGCCGATGTAAAAACGAGATAAAGTCACTGGGGTCTGGGAACCCTCAGCAGTGGTTGTATTTTCTAGAAATCTTCTTTCACTCCAACTGCAATGACATCAAATATCTAATGTATTTTTGTCAATGCAGTGGGACTCAGAATGATGACATAAACGCTCGCTTGCTTTTCTAAGCTTAGTTTCAATCCCTGGCAACATTTTCCTTTTGTTTATCCCTGTTCATGGTGTAGGGAGCTAAAATGGGAAGCCCTTGACAGGGTAGCCATCGGGCATAAAGAATCCAAGAACCAAGAAGCAGCGATGAAAGGCAGATGATGTTGGTAGTAAACACATATGGCTTGGTTGCATCTTCTCCCAAATGAAAGAGCGAGCTCAGGAGAAGGGCAGCTTTGATACATTCCACAATCCCTCAGACTCTGGGAAAAACAAGTCATGAGCAGGAAGGAAAAAGCCATACAACAACTTCTGAAATGCTGCCACAGGATGCTAGAAGTACAAGTCATCCATGCAGATCCAAGACTGTTTCCTCTATTATAAGTTTTATTAAAGGCTGCACTTTTATTCTTGGGATCAAATTTAATAATCCAACAGTCTTGAACCTCCTCATGCTTTTGGGGTATTGATTAATCTCTTGATGCTCATTTTGGCTAATATGCAAGTGGGCTGTTCACAAACTAATCTTCATAAAATTCGGACCAGAACTGTATCAAGCTATTCTCTCACTACAGCACAGGCAATCTAATGAAAATATCCCCATATGTCACAAGCCAGATATTAAAAAGAGGAAAAAGCAACACAAAAATCATGGACTCCATGACTCTCATGAGACTACGAAAAAGATTCATCCTTAGTTATAATAGCAAAAATGACCTTGGCACAAGGCATTTCCTGAAAAACGAAGGACTGGCTGGGGTTAATGGCCTACAGCTTTGCCTGAGGCCATCAAGTCTCCCAGTCAGTCATTAATCCCCCGGAAGTACCCTGGTGCCTTGATCATTTCTCCTTAATTAAAGTCGGTGATCCCCAGGATGCCTCCATTTCACCAGGAGAGTCTTTCTAGTTACTTCAAGGAATGTGCCTCTCAACTCCCTCCCTTTCTTTCTCTCTAAAGATATTTGACATGACATGTTCCAATTTCCTTTTTAATGGCCAATGTTTAATATGGCTTACAAATAATTATTTTTTCTTTCATCTTTGACATGAACCCTTAGTCCAACATTGAAAAATTAATTATTTTTTTTTCCAAGGGAAAAATACATCTGTGGTTCCCACATGAGGGACACTGAACCCAAAGTAAATAGCTACCAAGGTTTAAAGACCTTCCATCTTTAAAACAAACAAAACTGAAAGCAATACATCTAAATGAGGAGAAAAACCAGAATTATGTTGTAAGGATGAGCAGAAATCACACAGGATGATGAAAACGCAAAAATGCTAATCTTTTCTTATTGCCTTTTTTCCCCATACAAGTCTCTAAGCCTGGAAACATTTACCAGAGACTTAATTTAACGATTATTAGTGACCTAGACTTCAGTGGAACCATGCGCACGCAAAGAGGTAGGCACTTGTGTTTTCAGGACCAAAGCCTGCATTTGCACAAAAAAAACCAAACACACCAGAAAGGCCACCAGTGTAGTTCTCTTCAGAGAAGCAATTGCTTCCCACCTACACTCTTAACAGGCTGTTTCAGGCTACAAAATACAGATCTAGACTTTTAACATTTGAAATTTCAAATGGTGATCTGAAAACAGGCGACATACCAAAATACACATTCTTACACACATATGAAAATTAACATACAGAGTTCGGTCTGCATCATATACCAGAGATTGAGACATATTCACTATCCCAAAGACCTGATAACCCCAAGTCCCAATCTTTCAAATCTTTGATATCCCACGTGGTGGGAGTCTGCAGTGCATCTTCAAATCGGTATCCACACTTAAACCTCTACTTGGTCAATGCACCTGATGGCCTGGAGTAATTAAGATTCCATTTTTAACTTTCCAGCCTATTTCTACCTCCATAACAGGTTGCACCAACACTATAGATAACACTTCTTCGGGTCTGCCTAAGTTCAAAGAAAGCCAAGAGCTACTCAAGACAACAGCAAAGGAGGCATCACAGTAGCCTTCCCACACTCTACAGTGCAATAGGTCATGCTGAGTAGCTTTTTTGGCAAAATAGCGAATATTACAAGGATGTGCATGTGTCTGTGGTCTGACACACACAATGGACACAAAATGGACAATTAAATATCTATATCTACATGCACAACACACTATATACTTGGGGTGCATGTGTATACAAAGAGACAGAGAAGACATGTATAATTTCATAATTTCTCAATACTGTCACAGAATGAGAATATAACCAGACTGATTCACTACCCTAGCAATTTTGCAGAAAAACTCAACAAGCTTGTTGATTCCTACAGTCAGTATGTTCCATTAAAATAAGAAAATAAGATTGTTATATGATAGCCATATGTGTTGAGTCAGTATCGCTAATACTGTATTTCATGCAAGTCAAATACAATGACTTAGCAAGTGAATCTACCAGCATATACACATCGCATCATAACTGGTTACTTCACAGTCAGTGACAGTTTAACTGAACTTTGACTGCTATCAGTCTGATCACAAATGTAATTTTTTCTCTCCCAAATGTGATAGCAGTGACCCATATGTTTTTAGGATTTTTTTTTTCATAATTATTTGACACTATTTTCAAGCCACCTATGGCAGCTGTAAGCACAACTACTATTAATTATTCCTATTGAAATAGCCTGTAGGAGTCCCATTTTCTGGAAAGAATTGTATGGCAAAATTTCCCAGTCACACCTAAGAAAGCCCACGTGCACTGAAGTTACAAAGTTATTTAATTGTACCCAGATCATCACCTCAGATTTTTCAGCAACATCATGGAAGTTATAGTTATCATTGATCCCTTTTAAAACTGCTCTTTCAGAATATAAATAAGTCTTGACAAAGTCTGCTTAATCTTTTTAAAAATTCAAAGTTTGACATCACTAATACAGAAGGTAATATAACTAGTCATATATATATAATAGTTATATAACATAGAAAAAATATATTTTTCCTATGTTATATAACTATAATGTATGTATATACATTATAGTTATATAACATAGAATCATAGAATAGTTTGGGTTGGAAGGGACCTTCAAAGCTCATCTAGTCCAATCATCTACCATCTTTGGCAACCTGGGCCAGTGTTCCAGAGTTTGTAGAAAATGTCTTCCTTGTATCTAGCCTGAATCTCCTCTGTTTTAGTTTAAAACCATCACCCCTTGTCCTATCACAGCAAGCCCTGCTAAAAAGTCTGTCCCCATCTTTCTTATAGGCCCCTTTTAAGTACTGAAAGGCCACAATAAGGTCTCCCTGGAGCCTTCTCTTCTCCAGGCTGAACACCCCGACTCTCTCAGCCTGTCCTCACAGCAGAGCTGTTCCAGCCCTCTGATCATCTCGGTGGCCTCCTCTGGACCCTCTCCAACAGGTCCTTGTCTTTCTGTACTGAGGGCTCCAGAGTTGGATGAAGGACTCCAGGTGGGGTCTGAGCAGAGGGGCAGAATCACATCTCTTGACCTGCTGGCCATGCTCCAGCCCAGGGTACAACTGGCCTTCTGGGCTACCAGTGCACATTGCCAGCTCACATCCAGTCTTTGATTCACCAGTACCCCAAGTACTTCTCAGTAGGGCTGCTCTCAGTCCCTTCATCCCCAGCCTTTTTTGATACTGGGGTTTGCCATGACCCAGGTGCAAGACCTTGCACTTGGCCTTGTTGAACCTCATGAGGTTCACATGAGCTCACTTCTCGAGCTTGTCCAGGTTCCTCTGGATGACACCCTGTCCCTCAGGCATGTCACCTGCACCAGTCAGCTTGGAGTCATCTGCAAACATGCTGAGGGTACACTCGATCCCACTAGGTCATTGATGAAGATATTAAACAGTACTGGTCCCTGAGGTACACTATATATATTATAATTACATATAAAGAGATATAGTTACATATATAACCATCAATAATATAGGAGGTCATTCCAAGGAAGGACACCTGTGTTATAATGAACATGTCTGGATGTTGACAAACAAAAGCAGGTGATAGTTTTGATTCAGACATGGAGCTTCTGAAACTTTAAATTTTCTTTTTTCACAATACAAAAATTTTCATCTGCTATTTTGGTTTACAAAAAACCAGCAAATTGAGCCTATACAGAATAAACTACCGCAGCGTTGAATTAATCAGGATGGCTGAAAGAGCTTTATGCCTCCCAGTTATCACTAGTCAGAAAAACGTACAGCCCCACATGATGTGGAATAATTGCAACCCTGAGATGGTTTCCATCCCTGAATAAGTACGTTTAGTTTGACTTCTAGCTGTTCATATTCTACTTGTTGTTCACCTTTTAATGATGTTTTCCTTACACTGGAAGGAGCTAGAGAAGAATGATACCAAGTTTAATTCAAATCTTTTTTGATACCTCCCATGATCATAGTATTGCTTAAACACTACTATTTGTTGAACTACATTCACATCAAGCATCCAGTAAAGGACCACAAGGAGATTCATAACTGCACAGTGAAACATAATCTAAAAGGAAATATAAACCAAAACCTTGGTGACTCATAGAAGCAATATAGCATTAAAATGTCTGCTTTTCCCGTTGCATGCTTTCCCACTAAACAACACGACATTTCAAAAGTCTGAGACAGTACCTGCAGGAGCTCAGTTGTGACTGCAGAGATTTTGTGGATTAAAAAGCATTATTGGTTTTAACTTGAAAGAAAACTGGATCCATGAATTAAAAGAGTGGCAAAAATAAAGTAGCTTCACTAAACATTTTACTGATCAAACTTGTGATCCTTTTGGTGAGGACAAACAAACTTCAAATCCTGTTTAATGATGCTCTGGAAGAATTCCTTCTCTTGAATAACAGCTAAAAGACTTGTAAAAAGTGTTATATTTCAACACTGAAACAGTTTAAGTGACTGAAAGCACAATGTGTAAGTAGTATAACTGAGGCTTGGCAGAACAGAATCAAATAAATAGCAGTGATAAGCAACGTATCTAACAATGTAGTCTCAGTGTCTTGTCATTACCACAATTATGCCAGTACAGTCAATCCCCATTGCCTTGACTTGATTCTGAATACATGTTTTTCAGAGGAGGACAGAGAAGAATCATTGAATTCAAAGTCACAGTTATTCATGGCTTTTTAGGAAAACAAGGTTATCCATTTATAATATGCTTTGTGCTGGGTAATACTAAAATGATTCTTATGAGTTCAATACCATCTGTAATAGCCCTCTGGCTATGCAAAACAAGAAGGGACTAAAGATGAAGCATTCCTTTCACAAATGAGAAACTGATTTACTACCTGAAGTGATAATTAATGCCATTCAGTTTAGTTTTGAGTGGGGATGAATAGGACAAAATGAGAATGCATGTTCTCGGAAAGCTTTCTTCTCGAAAAGGTTCTTTGCTATGTGCTGGGCAGACTGACAAACCTACGCCATCAGCAGTGGCAAGTGACAGCATCTGCCAGAATTGGCTATCCCATAGCAAATGAATAGGAAATGAACCACCTTTGTGGCTTAGTGACAAAGTTTGTATAGAGGCCAGGACAGACAGAAGCACATTCACTATACCAAGGCACGGTTATAGTCCCTATGCTACCATAGTCCACAATAGCAAGCATTTATTAAAGAATGTTCTTCAGGTAAAATTCACTTGCACAAAGATTTCCACTGGAGATGTGCCTGTTTCAAGATGTCAGTTTATTTTTTAGATAAATTGTTAAAATAACACTGAGGTCCTGGCATAAGCCTCCAGATGTTGTGCCATTCATAAAGAAAGCCTAAAATCCTTAGGTTGTGCCTTATGACTGCAGCTGTCCTGAGAAATCACTGCTGGGTTCCGAAGCAGCAGCCAGGACATCAAACAATTCTCACAGGAGATAAATTAGACAAGAGCCTTGCTTCTTCTAATAAATCTGCCATATAACAACACGGTAATATTCTTGGTACTTCCACGCTCCAAGATGCTCTGTAAGGGCTTTTGAACTAATTGCAGTGTGCTGAGCAATAGGTTAAGATGCCACATCATTCTGCCCCTCTGGCCACACTGACCAAATCTCTGTAAGCTTCCCTGACCTGTTCCTGGCTTTTCCAACAGCTCTTCATGTAATTCTTCTCTGATCCCCACTCAGCTTTTCTGATATCCTGACTTTTGCTGTATCCCTCATGAAGCTTTAATATTTGCTCTTCTCATTTGGCTCCTATTCTTTCTGTGCTTCTCTTTTACTTCCTCCTCCATGTAGCAAATACCAAAATACCACCTCCAGCTCTCCTTATTTCCTGCTCCTTTGACCTTGTGTCAGCTAGTACAAAATTGGTCTGATCCTGGCTGATCATACACTTTTCTCTGAGCTCCTATTTTGCTTCAATCCTGTCTTTCCCTTCTCCCTGGCATTTTGATCCTTTCTGCCTCCATTTGTCCTGTTTTGATCCACTTTCAGCTTCCCCAGAGCCTCTACAATCCTCCCTGAGCCTTCTTTTGCTGCCCTGATCCCTCCTCCACTCTCCCTGTGTGGCTCCAATTACGCTTGAACATATCTTTCTCCCTCAAAATCCTCTGAATCTCAGCTCTGTAACATGCAGTATTTTCAATGTGTACTGTGAAATCAGTGGGAATTTACCAAAGAAATAGCCTGCCACTACTGCCATAGAATAACTGAAAAAGAGGAAAAAAAAAGGTATTTACTACCCGTTCTCAACATTTATTTTTCAAACTTAAACACCTTATCTATTTTCATTGCATTTTGCCTACATTGTTAAGATATGGTCTTCTCATTCCAGTTTTAAGTAGACTCTTCTAAGTTTGACCCTACAATTCTCTACTTTTGCACAAATTACATCTTATTCTCACCATCCTTCAACCATTTTGATCATACAGGTACATGGCACTAGCAATGGATGTGCACAATGTGTGCCAGTGCAAGCTCCACTACCCACTGGAACTGAGGAGCCACGGATGCGGTGGCACAGTAACTCTGTGCCCTCTCTCTGCAGTCTCCTGTTCAGGTGGCACGTAACATACATCTGCTCATGATATCACAACAGGAGTTCAGCTGAACATCGATTCATTCTAAGACTGGACAAGGAAATATTTCTGCATGTGCCAGTCGGGCACAACAACTGGCTCCCCACTAAACACAATCACAATATTGCATGCCTTGTACAGATGTACATACTCAATAAACCAGAAACTCCTACAGTTCAAGTCCTCACACTAAGGTGAAGGTGCGATAACGAAGGCCTCTTGTCTAGCACTCACAGGTATTTCACATCAATAAACAGGAATTTTCCAAACAGCTAATGGTTCAAGTACATGTTGAGTTAACATTTTCCTCTGTTTAAGACTATACTGCATCAGCAAAAAAAACCAGTAAGGAACATTAATTATCAAATGTGCCAGTTTTGTGACTATTAAGTACCTCATTAGATTCAGTTTTGGAAAACACATTTATGAGCACTTTTATACAGGAGAAGATGACATATTTGGCATTATTTAACCCTTCAATATGATCCAAAAGAAGTTCATGTTTCAAATCTATTAATTTTTATTTTTTTTAATCAGCTTAATCTTATTTTGAGGGTTTTCTTAACATGCAAAATTTTAAATGGATTTTTAGCCATTCTTGAAGAACAGGCATTCTTAGAATGTTAAAAAAATAGCACTTTTGTTTTTCAGTTCAAATAAAAGTTGTCCTTAGAGCTGCTACATGATTTTCATTCACACCGACAGCATTAAAAGGTGGTTAAAAATAAAAAAAACCCATTGTCTACACATTGTGTATAAACATATATTCATAAACACCCATTGCTGACAACAACAGTTCTTTCCTTCTGTTCATATGAGCACATACAGAGTCAAATTTTTTAAGTACAATGTATTTCCCTTAGTCTGTCAGAAAGAAAACCTCATACTTCAAAGGCAAAAAAGAAAAAAAGAGAGAGCGCAAAATAAATTAAAACCATATTTAAGATGTATCATCTAGCCTAACCTTTACTCCATTAGGGAAAAAATGCCTGCAAAAAAAGATTAAATATAAATTTGCTTTGCTTTTAAACCCACTTAAGAAGCACCTATCCTATCTGTCCATATAAATTCCAATGGAAAACACGATGACATGCAATTACTAATCTCAATGTACACAGCTATGCCTCGGGGACTTAGTGGTTCATATTTTACTGTTCTGTAATCAAATACAGAACTAATGAGTAAAAATATGCTTCCCCCAATAAATTCCCAGCACCTGGACAAGTGTCTGACAGGGAAATGGAGGATGCTCACACAAAATTCATTCTGCAAAGCTATTAAAGTGTTATACTTGCCAACAAGTGTTCATTAAACAAGAATGAAGGATCTTTATGCCAGTTTCCTACCAAAGGCTTTTTAATATTTTAATGGAGAGTAAAGACTATTTATCTGAACTCTGATCAGTTAATGTTCAAATCTGTTATGAAAAAACAAGGAGTCCTTTATAATACCTTTCATAAAAATCCACTTTGCAATGCTTCAAATAAAGACGAAGAACTGTAAAAGATTATGTTGCATATAAACAAAATCAGTATCATTTTGAAATTATATGGTTATCCGTAGAGCTCCTTAGCACATTAGAATCATGTTGTATTTTTATTTAAAGAGTGGTTAGCAACACCCATGATACAAATGAAAAATAGTATTACAGATGACATCACTTATGCAAAAACATCTTCAGACTGCCAAGAAAAAAAAGCAAGTTTAATGGGACAGATGAAAGAAGTGGGAGGCTAATAGACTGTGCAAAGCTAGGCCATGTACCTGCTGGGGAAACAAAAGTGCTGCAAGGAGCGTGCAAGAAAGACTGGCTGACACAACGTTTGTCAAAAGGAACTGAAGCTTGAATTCAAATCAAAACCACATTTAATACAACCTACAAAAACAAAAGGACAGATCAAAACAGACCTTTAGAAATAAAAATATGGATCAATGCAAGGCTGGTGATTTTAGATTCAGAATAATATAGACCAGATATTTCTCCCAGGTTTGAGAGTGAAGAAAAAAAGTCATCACTTTCTCAAGGGTAGGTTTCTACCCAAGAGCAGAAGAAACAGAGGCCTGTTCCTCTATCACAAAATCCAGTTAAATGAGAAATGGGAGGCTCCCAGTTGCTGGCCCCAAATTCTTGACCCCAGATTTCTTAGACAAAACAGGCTTATGGTAGACTCTACTAACAGTGATGCATGTATCCATAAACAAAAGTACTGTATTGTGCAAAGAAGTATTTTTAAGATGCAAGAAATTTAGGGCTTAATAGGATGTGAAGTTGTCAGGAAAGGATTTGTGAGGTTGAGAGTTTAGTTTAATACTTATTAATTAGAGCAGAATTGGCAGCTACACACCTGAGGAGTGAAGTACCTCTGCCAATGGAACGCATTAACTGGCACGTAAACAAAAGAAGTACACACTGTCCTCTGATGTACAGGAGACGTGGCTTCCTCATCAACACAAAACTGACCTATGCGTGCTGAGCACGTCTAGTTCTATCTCACAAAGCTCAGACTAACTCTTGAGCACATATCCAGAGAAGCCTCCTGACATAGTATTGGAAAATAAGAAAATAATTACATTATCATGCAATGCTGCTCCCAATTAAGCTTTACCATTGATTGAACTAGAAAAGGGTAAGTACCCACAGATCAAACAGGTAACACCTTGTCTATTAATTGCTTCACTCAACAGTAGGTTTGTTTGATATTTGAAATAAGCTTATCCACATGAAAAGAAAATTTAAAAAAAATCTAAGATGCTCTTCCTCCATCATGTTTTCTAGTTCAAATACCGATACAAACATATGTGGTGTTCCTTTACGGAGAAAATCAATTATCAATAAGAACAATTTAAAGCAGATTCTTAAGCCAGTTATATTATTACCTACTTTGAGTACTACTGTCCTGGTTTTGTTAAAAACAAGACCAGTTTCTCTTTTAGTGAATTTTCCTTTCAGCTAAGTTCTTTAAGTAACTGAACTCTTCTGAAGTTGGCTGCATGTTTTTGCAGACAGGAGCTGGTAACATAGCAATGGTATGCAAGGTTACTGATAAAAACACACGACCCATAAGTGAGAGGGGTGTATTTGCAAGAAGGGGCGAACAGAAGAGGTGACTAAAATTGATCAACTAAGTATTCCATCCCATCCACGTCATACACCTTATAAAAGTGGGATATCATGAGGGTCTCGCCCTCTTCGACCACAGCCGGACCCTGAAGAGGACTTTGCCTGTCATGCCTGCAAATCTGAGGCCTGGTTCCACACCCTGCATCCCTGAATCCAGTGCTGGTTTGCTGCAGAGTCCAGCCCAGGACTTTTGAGTGCCTGCCCTCCAGCTGCCAGAGCAAAGCCAGCTCTGCAATGCTGCACTGTCATGGGAAATCCAAGATTGGTTTTGTATATTTTGTATTATTTTCTCTGTTTTATTAGCAGCATTAGTAAAGCATTTTAAACTTTTTTCCAACTTGAAAGTATCTCTCCCTTTTCCTCCTATTCCCTTTCCTTAGTGGTGAGGGCTGGGTGGGAGAGGGTTAACATAGAGCATCTGCCACCGTTTGTCACCCTGCAGTAAATGGTGACAACTACATTAATGCAGAGGTGTTTAGGTACATTCCAATGTCAGCCTTATAATACTGATGTAACATTGTCATGGCTCCACCAGTGACCATGAATGCCCTAGTGCATATGCCAACATTTTGTGGAATACCACTCTGTAAACCTTATGTTATTGTATTCATCAACTCCAAGTGGAACTTCAATTAAACTAACTTGGTAAAGTACCATGCACAATGATGAAGCTTTGTAAGTAATAGATAATGATGATCAAATAATGTGCGAAGGAAACACTTTGTCATATTAAACTTACATTTAAATAGGTGACACACAGCCCAATAAATTCTCTGCATGAGTTTAAACTACACTGATATCACTTATTCCACAGCTGTTCTTCTCATAGTCAGAACTCACATCCTGATTTTGTTGCTGAATACTTATTATTTCAGTTTCCCACCTTATTCTTGCTGGATTGAGCAGGTGATGGGGTGAGGGTATGTTATAGCTAACAAAAAGCTTAAGAAAATCAGTAAGACATAGCTGAGATCCATTGCACAAGTGGCACTGCTAGGTATGGCTGGCATATTTCCAATATTTGATTTATGTAGACTTTAATCAGTATGTACAATATCTCTTGCCCTAAAGCAAATCTAACGCGTAATCGTTCATATGCAACTCTATGTATTCATGATAAGTTCTAACACCAATCCCTGGCTTTTGTCATTCTCTACAGTGAAGTTGTTATATCATATGGTTTTTATTATGCAGAAAATAAGGACATTTTGGTGCTAATTATACTCCCTTCACATATTACACAATTTAATTGTAAAAACTAAGGTTTTCTACTGGTCAAATGTTATTTCTGAAGCTCTACAAAACATTTCAGTCATATCTATTCCTTGCACCTCTCAGTCAGACATTAATAACTCCTCCTTTTACAAATGGTCAGCTCAGCTATACAAATCTGTGACCACAGATAAGACACTAAGTAATTTTTTCATAGTAATACAGGTGTCTTGGCTGCATGGTCCTTCCCATAAACTTAAAAATATATGGCAAGAGAAGACTAAAGGGTCAGATTAATTTTATAGATATTTGGGTCAATACTTTGCTCTGAGTCATAACAGTTAGACACAGTCTAATTTTAACTCTAGAAGAGGCACTTTCGTTCCCCCTACCCCCCTTTATTTATTTACAGGGAAGGACTGTTCCACCAACAAACATTTTTTTAAAGGAAGGATGATTTCTTTAATCTATAACCAGGCTGCTTTAAATATGTAATCATGTTTGTTGTAAAATGTAATCATGTTTGTTGGCCCAGGATATTCAATGAATGAATACAAGATGACACATTTTGTCAGGAATAAGTGATAATCGCATAATAAAGTTAGAGTCAAAAGGCTACCATCAATTGCCATTCTGACATTCACACAGAAAGATGATCACACTCTTTACATACAACTCCACCAAGTAAAAGTGAACAGGAATTTTTTTTCCTCCCCAGTTTCCAGCAAGTCCAATAGACTGTTTTCATACCAAAAGCTGGAACAAAGATGAGGTTTGTCCCCACGTATTACAATGTCTTACCTTATAAGGAAGCTTTTGACAGCTTTAGATTAAATTCATGAAAGCTAATGAAGATTCCTCCTTAATACACATTTCTTTTTTCCTGTTTGGACTTGAAGTGACAACGCTACAGAAATACCCTGCAGGTTTTTATTTAAATAGCATCCTATAAAACAATGCCCTCTTGTCAGTCAACACTAATTCAGCAGAAGTCAAGCTATAAATCTGTCCAAAGGCCAGCAAAGTGCTTAACTTGGCACATCCCTAATAAAATTAGGAATGTGAGTTTATTACATGAACCTTAAGTAGGTTTGGCCAAGATATTAAGATTTTTGCTATTGGCAACCATGGCTAATGTGGATTGGTATTTTCATTATAACACACCCCACAGCATTTCTCAGTAATGTCTCAGGTTTCCAAATTGGACAATAATTTTCTACACTATCTGACACATCGCTAGGTGTTACAGATGAAACTCTGTCACTAAAGCTGCACACACTTTAACCGTACTTCAAGATGGTAAAGGCTTTTCTACTGAATAAATGAGGACAAATTAATTAATACTTCTGTTAATGTAACCTGATTTCACTTTGTTCAAGTAAAGAAGCACTTACAGGCTTTTAACCCAAGCTCAGATGCATTGTTTCAGCTCAAGGCAACTGAGAAGTGATTTATACTGTAATAAGCTGAAATGCACATTAAGAAAAACAGTGAGAACGTAGATTATACAGTCTATATTTTAGCTGTTTTTAGCCAAACATGCTCCTCAATGATATTGATGCAGAATGCCTCTTTAGAATGGCATTCTATAAAGCAGTCTCATGTTTTAACTCCCTTCTGACCATGTTCCACACAAAATTTTTACTTTATAGAACCATCTTTCCTGCGAGAGATAAAACAAACTCTGAGGTCCAGGAATGGAGATCATATCGATCACAGTCTCACCTGGCTAAAGAAGAACACACGATCACTGGCTTCTGCAGAAGCAAAGGCTTCTGGTTATCAGTGCCCGGCACAGTATGTGACACCAAGCCGCACGCAGCATTCCAGCCACAGAGAAGACGCTGCTTAAGATGCTGCAATATCAAACACATGAATGTGCAGAGTCACTGAAGTTCACTTCATGAAAAATACAATGTACTCTGGGAAGAAAGTATGATTGATGTCCCTTGAGCAGACTGTTTATCAGACAAACACATTTTGCAAACTTTGACATAAATTGTTAGTTTTCTTATCACACTGACAATATAAGAACAGTACCTCTGTAGAAACTTCCTGAAAACTCTTTAATGACCTCTAAACAGTGTTATCTTATCATAATCTGACTCTCCACTACAATACATCATTTACAAAGAGGTTAAAAGAAAAATTGATATTCAAAATATGGATTTATTTTCCATAGCTATAGACTTCAAGATGTGGCAAGCCTTCTCACGGAATAGTTATGATGCTGATAAAGCACTCAAATCTCTCTGTACTTGCAGTCATTTTGCAAGAAAAGAAAGAACTCCCATCTAAGAGTCTTAGGAGAAATGAGATGAAGATTTGCAGTTCCTAGGTCGTTGTATGTAAGCGTGTTACAACTTTGGCCACTTTGAAAGACAATTGCATGTGCAAATCCCTACTTGATGTGAGTAATAGAAAAATGTGATATGGTGCCATTTTGTTTGTGCAGTCAGCTTGTGAACACACCCAGCGACCTGCACGCAGAGGCCATAGCCAGCACACACAGAGATGTATCCAGAGAACTCTGCACACAGCCAGGCTATCACACAGTACACTGTATACTTATTTAACAGCCTAACGTGAGCTTAATTAAGATTTCAAATTTTTTAAAATACATTTTTGCTCAAAAAAACCCTCTAACTTATTATCCCTGCATTTGCAACTTATTTTAGTTGACCAAAAAAAAAGAATGCATACAGTAACAAATGTTCACCAAATTAGTGATTAGGAAGAGCAGATGGGATGCTTTCTACCTGAAACACTTACTCTAAGAATCAACCTCGTATAGCCTTTGACAGGTAAAATACCACATGATCTAAGTGACTAACAAAATGTGTAAATGTTTCCAACTCTGAAGAAAAAAAAAAGCAGCAATACTTTCAAAGGATCTGTCTAAAAGCAAAAAAAAAAATTATTGGAATTACTCTAAGTGCAATATCCAAACAATAAGTATTTTCATAGATGTTGTAAAGCTGTTCTTCAACCTAAGAAGATATAAAATACTTCAGGTACTTGTGTGAATATTTTACAGCCACGGGCATGATACTACCATCACAAAAAGGCTACATCTATCTGCTTATTAGCAGGGGAACAAAAAGTGCCTGTAACACACAGCTCTACAATTCTCCCATTTCCTCGCACCTCCTGAGGAGAGTCTGTTGGTACCGCTACAGTCCCAGCATGGCAGTCTTCACCTGGAGTGCACACGTGCTGAATGTGCCAGAGCAGCGTCTGAACTCCGCCAGGCACCCCGGCACCCACGTGCCTTTCGTCAGTTTTCCCCTGCAAGGTGAGGGTGCACTTGGATGAAAGTTGGCGTGATGAGAAAGGCACGTTCTGACCTCTCTGGAGGGATCCGAACTCCTGCATTTGTGTAACTCCAAACAGTGCCCAGCGTGGACCTCCGTTCAGACCAGAGCTCTGCAGAAGAAGCCACGTTTCTCTTCCAGGGCTATAATTAAAGCATCTCCCTTTTTCTGTGTGAGAGTTCTGCACAGCATTGCAGTGGATACTAAAAACCTCTCTCGATCTTTCTGATCCCCCTCGATATCTCATTAAATTGACAGACCACAGCCTATTACCATAAGTTCTGCCAATTGCACAGTGGTTCTGATCTAGAGAAGAACCTGCTTGATATCACCAACTAAACTAGTATTCCCTACTGACCTTTATCCGATTTACAAACCCTGCTCTCTCCAGGGATGAAAGGCCAGAGCATTGCTCCATGCTCCCCTCCATGGCCAGTATCTCATATTTGAAAATAAAGGAGGTAGAGAAACACAATAAATTTTGCTTTTGAGCTGGAAAACTCTTCCATTGAGCAACAGAATTTACTTCAGTTTAACAGGAATAACCATATGTGGGTCTAGACTACTTATGTTTTACAGCTCTCTTTAATTCCACATCTCCTTGCTGCAGACATTACAGGTATAAAACATTTCACCACAGTCTTTAATGAAGAGGTTTTTAAAAACCCACCCTTGTGCTGCATAGTAATTCCTATCCAAATTCCCAGCCATATTTTGAACCATGTGATTTTGGACCTTGTGGTCAGAAAACTCCACCGACATAACTAATTGAGACTGGACTGAAAGCTACATAATATAAAGCTGGGGAAGAAAAACAAACAGTGTCGCACTTTTAAGGTATAATCTTAGAGAGCGGGTATTATAGACAAGACAGAGGTTAAATTAAGAAGTACTTTAAAGCTGCCTTTAAAACTACAATAGTCCCCAATGTTTTGCTTGGAAAGAAGACAGTTAATTTCTCTTTCCAATACTCACCATCTGAATTACACATGTAAAACATCATCACATTAAACATATATATATATTGAAGAAAACCCCCCATAGTACAGTGTGTCATTAAACCACCTTAGTTATCAAAACTTAATGAGCTCTGAAATAGATACCACTCTGATACTGCAGGTCATAAAAAGATGTTACTTGTGACCTACATCATTCACATAGAAGAATTAAGAAATTAGGGCATCTTTGCACTTCTCATTCACTATTTAGCTGCCTGTTCACAGAATCTGACTCCTAAAGGCAAGGAAAAGCACCAGATCTGGCAGGTTTTCCCATGTTGTGAGGCATCATCACACAGAGTGGCCCAAGCTCCTTGACAAGCACACTTCTCACACAAACCACTGAGACGGGCAATAAGCAGCAAACTTCATTTTGGCTTAGGTAGGAAAAACATATAGTCTGGCTTTTATTGTACAACATAACATGATATAGAAGATCAAGTGGAAATAACAGTCCTCTAAAAAGTAATGCCTAGCATGCAGTCTATAGTGCAGCTGCAATCACGTTTAGCATTTGCAGAAAAATACAGTTACTGATTACCTGATCAGTGTGGTAAAATTGCTGAATTGAAATAAAACCACCAACGAGATGAAGCCATGGGGTCACCTCAGACCCAGCCACCAGCATCACCTACAACAGGCACCAGCACAACTCTCCACCCATGTCTGAGCACTGGTGGAACACATCAGGCCTACAGCATACTGTGAAAATCAAGTCCCTGTGCCTACTAGCTCAGGCTGCTGAAGACAGAACCCATCATTTACTGCCTCCAAGTCTCACAGTTAATTTGGAGAAAGCTGAGAAAATAGAGAATCTGAGCACGGCACAGGTGCAAACAGGGACCCAAAGAGGCCTCTGTTGTGGACAGAGAACTCACTGACAAAGCCAGTGTCTGGTACCTGAAGGGACAGCCAGCATCATGATTCAGATGCACTTTATCAAGTCCACATATGTACAGTGACAAAATGGGAGTGCTTCACTTCTGTCTAGGCTTTGATTCAATTATCTTTGGGGAGATTAAGGGAAGAGAAAAACAGGGAACAGATACATGAAATTTGCCTTCCAGGCTGTTTAGATTCCAGCAGGAAGTACTGTTAATTCACTAATTCTCAAATACCAAATACCAACCTTCACAGCTCTCCCATAGACATCCAGCATAGCATCTCTTCCAACGCAACCTCCTAGCTGGGTAATTCAAATCAAAGCAGTACATTGCTGGTACTCTCTGTAAGTCAGAAGCTTCCACCCACCCCCTGTTTCTAATGATAATCTACCCCTGTCCTGTCTGCCATCCAATTTAAATTAAAATCATCCCTTTCTCCTTGAAGAAATGTATATTACATCCCTGCAAGAAAATGAAATTATGTCCAATATATGTACAAATCATCACCTGATTATAATACTACAGCATATTTTAGAGTAGTCCAGTGAAAACTCTCCTGGTTAAAGAGAACAAAATCACCTGAAGAGCCAAGGGAAACCTTTGGAAAGATTTGTCCCTTAGATTCCCCTAAGTAAAAATAACAATAAGTTTAAAAAATTCCATACAGAAGCAGAAACACTGCTAAGCTATAGAATTCCATCTTGAATATGCAAATACCACAGCCCAGTCTTATGTCAGCTTGAAAAGATAATGTCATGCAGAAAATTAAGAACATCTGATGAAATAATGTTATGAAAAATAGTTTGAGAAAGCAACTTATTGAATGCAAGCTTTATATATTTCCACACCAAAACACAGGTGTCCAGGCCAAACGTAGAAGATTTTAATATTTTTATGACATTTTTCTTTTCCTTCATAGAGAAGCAACTGGGAAATAGAGGGGTATAAAAGTATATTTTTAATTAAATCTTTAGAGGTTGGTTTATTGAAAGGAACTAAATCTTTCATCACTCTATTCATTTAGTGGCATGAAATTAATTTAATGTTAATGTGGATAAATAAGGCTGCCTTTAACATTCACTTTCATAAAGCTAATGTCCCACTGCATCAGAAGAGCCTGACTAAAAAGCGTTATGTAGATGTAGATGTTATGTCTTTTTTCCCCTTCCCCATCCTCCCTCCTGCTCCCACTAAATCAAAAGACCTTATAAACATTTCCTCTTGCCTCTAGTTTCCATCCAGAAAACTCAAAAATTACAGCAGCTTTAGCACAGTAAAACTACTGCATTTCAGAACCTTCCCATGCACATAACAGGCTTTGTGGACCTGAGAAGAGAAGCATCTTCATGGGAAGCAAATGTGACAAACACTTTATTTATCCTTTTTCTTTCCTCTTCTGGAGATGAGAAAGGGAGAGTTGCAATTCAGCAAATTCCTGTTTGTAGAACACTTTTCAAAATGGCTTCTTGTTCATTTAAAAAAACTATAATTGCAGTTGCATAGGGGAGAGCACTGACTAATAAAAGGAGTTGGTGAAGAGCATGTTGAAGCTCTGAATCTCCTTAACAGTGAGGAGTCAATTCCCCCTGCCTTGCATGAGAAGACAGCAGTGAAGTCTCACCAATGGTGCTGCGCCTGGTTAATGGGGTAGAGAGCTGACAGGGGCCCTTTGCATAGTGGATTACAATAGGATGAACGATCTGTGCTGGATGAATTGTTATCAGAGAGTTCCTTGAAACATTATGTAAAGTTACAGCCTTGTTAAACCACATTCTTGGAGTCTCCTCTTTCTTCCATCAGGGTCTGGGACAAAAAAAATGTGAAAAGCAGGAGAAACTATAACTACAGTTCCTGAGTTTCTACAACAGTTCTGTTTTCTGATGTTGCTTCTCCAGCAGAAGAGAAAGCCTGACAAGCTTTTACTGGAATAGAAGTTATTGTACTAGCTTTATGGAAGGAATTAATTTTAGGAACATAGAGGAAAATGAAAAAATGAACAACATGCAATTAGCTTACATAACCAAACCAGTCCCATTGTCTTACTACCTTTAAATGCCTTAACCTGTTCTTTTATTATTCCTTCCACCTGAAAGCTAGGAATGCTTTGAGTAGAGCAATAAAAGACCAATAAAGCCCTACATTAAAAATATTACAACTTCTAGATTGCCACGTTTCAGCATTTTTTTGTTTGTTGGGGCCTCTTTTTTTTGTATACTTCAGAATGTCATTCTGACAAGGTCAAGTGACAATGACAGAGGCTCAGAGAACAATTTTAACACTGGAAAAGGAAATTTGATTAATCAAAGAAACAAATTATATCCCTAAAATTTGACCTGTCCTATTCTACTTTACTCCCTACCTCTCCACCTTTTTCCATCTTGACTTCAAGCACTTAAGGATGCATCATTACATTCTGCACCTTTCTGCTTGTCCAAGGCAAGGAAAGGAATAAGAGGATGAACTTGCCCTGTGAGGTCACTCAGCAATTACTTTTTTGAAAACACAGCACTTTCTCTGATAGCACCAACATAAAACTGAAGGCTGAATGGGTTGGGTTAGGAAAGTTTTTAGTAATCTTGGCAAATAATGACTTGTGTTTAGAAAGAGGCCACAGCTCTTCTCATGCACTGTGACACATGACAGCTCCTTGTGCTCACCTAGTTAAGAATCCTGCAGATACAGTCTCTATCACAGCAATGGATTTGGGAGGAATACAGTGTAGATGACACTTATTTCTACTAATTATAGAACTTTATTCAGTTGTATGCTCCACATTTGTGGTCACCGTTGACTGCACAGCCAGTAATGAAACACAAAATGTCCAACTTGTAACTATTAAGCATACTTCCAACAAATGTCATAACTTTAACCCTGGAATTTCCTGTTTCTTCCCCTGTTCAGGAGAACAGGATGGCACAGCTAGGCTGGTGGGAAGGAAATGAGGCAGTGACATGCCTCCCAGGAGCTCCACTGACCCCAAGAGCAGCATGCCAGTAGTCCCAGTAGGTACAGGTGTGCACAGCAAACCTGTAGTCCCATGAAGCTGCACATCCTGAACCCAGGGCTCTGCAGCATTTGCACAAGAGACCCAGAGAAGCTCTTACTTGTTCTTTTGCTGCAGCCAGTCACTTCCAAGAGAAATCCAGCATCACAGCACTTCCATAAATGCAGACTTGGCCAGTTCACTAAAACCAACAAATCGAACTAAAAAAACCTTTCACTGTGTAGCATGAACTATGTTGAAGAAAGTGTTAGAGGTGAGAGAATCTTTCTTAAGTCTTCTCCTTTCCTACCAGACAGCACAGTTTCTTTCTCAGAATCCATGTCATCATTCAGCTGGTTCTTCTGGCAAAGCCAGAATCCAGAACAGAACCCTTATGAAAAAGAAACCAATAAATTAGAGCTCTTTGTGAGCAATTTGCTGTTAGTTCTCTTCTCCCTGCCTATTAAGATTCTTTATTTGCTTCACCAAGAGATTTCTGCTGACAAGTCTATTCATTTACTACTAGCCTAGATAAAATGTTAATAAACAAAATGTCAAAAAATGTATTCATATGACTTTCCCCTTGTCACTGGGCTTGTTATTACAGGGACCGAGGAACTAAACATTAACATCTGGTGAAATCAGGATGCTTGTTTTCCCCCTGAAGACTAGGCTCTATTTCAGGCTTGAAAACAACTTGTGAAAGAACTATGCAAAGTTTCCATATTTCTCTGTCAGGCATGCACAGACAACCCTCCCACCCCACTAATTTCAGGAACTGTGCCACCTCTCATCAAAACACCCTTATGGAAATACATTATAGAACGCTGCACTTCCTATAGGCTTCCTATAGCATCCCACAGATGTTTTACAGTGGGATCATGTTCCATTAAACTCTGCAGATTTGTTGTCATTATTCTAAGTTGTACAGAATCAAACAGAAAAACTCTCTGGAACCTTCTTTCACCCTCTTAATTTGTGCTCTATTAATTCTCTAACTCCCTCCCATTAGGCTGGTGTGGAGGAATTGTGTCAAATGTGCTCTTTGGTTGGGCACTCCCAAGGGAGTCCTCACCTCTGTGTGAATGAAGTTCAGGTGTACAGATGGGGCACCATCCAGAAGTAGCCACCCCTAAAGAAAGACACAGCTGAAGACACCACTATGAATTAAGGAGTCCAATAGTGAAGGCTGTAGACAGCTAGCCATTGGGAGCTAAGTGAGAGAATCTGTCATTAACTGGGCATAAAACATCTAGGTAGAGTGCCAAACTGAAAGGACTCCATGCGAGATTTTCTGTGTTTTCTCTTCAATCTTGACCCTTCAGAAGTTCTCAACAATGTAATTTTCTTTATGCAAGACTACTTGTTCAGCCTCTTTGAATAAACACACACTCAAGATGCAAGACAGGAAGCAGTGGGGAGTCACAGGTAAGATACTCCTTCTTCCCTCACTCCCCAGTTCCTTTTAACTGGGAACATATGATCCCTCAGCAATAGCTAAGTGTTTTGTGGCGTTGGCAGGAGCACATCTCTCCAGCCAAAGCTGTCACTTGTCCTAATCTGATTAGCTAAACATATCCAGAATGAGATGGATGAGAAGTGCAGCCTCACATGCTTTCACATGTGGAGGCAGAATTCCGCAGTGAGAATGGCTGAATATTTTACATTTGGAGTGCATCTTGTGAACCATTCAGGTGAGAGGAAGAAAAAGCAGATCTGAACACTTCCTTCTTGCTTGAACTCTAAATAAGACACCTACAATACCAAACAGAAAGGTACCCTCAGGGCACTTCTATACATTTATTATAAAACAATGATTAAAACAATTATATGGAAATTAAGGATAATAGGGAACATTTGTCTTCTTCTCAGTCAAACAGTAACACAGCCTAGTTCAACAAATAGCTTCACAGCTTGAGGCACGCTGCATGCAAAAATGATAAAATGGCTTGGGCTGACAGGACAGCCCGCATGGTTCAGCTCTGTTAGGGGTGTCTCTCAGACAGATCTGTGAAAGAGGTCATTGCACTGCACTATTACTCCTAATCCGAAAAAAATAGCAAGTTTTCTCACAAGTTTCCACAACCACACAGATAAAAAAAAAAACATAAACACTGCCCTTATTCACAAGCTCAGAATGCTAAAGAACCAACATGGTGAAAATAATGGAGCTTTTTTCCCCAAAAAATTTTCCATTCTTTTCCCCTCCTCATTCCACCCACAAAGGGCAGTTCCTAAATGATTCTGCTCTTTACAGAGCTTCAGAATGTACCGCAATTTTCTCCTAGTTATCAGTGCCACACCTATGCAAGTCACTTTACTTCTAAAGGAGTGTAGTTTAAATATAAAATCAGAGTGATGCTATGACTCCAGTTACCTCATTTGATTAAAGAAGCTTCTCTTTCGGAGAGTAACTCCTTTTACAGCAATAGGGTTGGTAACATTCCAATTTGGAAACAACTGTTCTGGTGGCACCACTTGACATCCTTCTATTATTATAATCCAGAACATTTCTCACCACATAATTTCAAAGATAAGTCCAAGCTTAACTTTTATGTATGAAACTTCAAAGCTATATGCTACTCTTGGGAGAGGCTCTCTTCAAATAGGAGAGGTTGCAGGGAAGAAGGGACAGAGCAATAACACAAAAATGACAAGTTCAGAGCAGCCTCAATGTTATAAACACAATAACTGGAAGGGCTGAAGGGGTGGGGGAAGGATGATCAACAACTAGGAGAAAGTAAAAAGTCACCAAAACTCAGATTTTATCAATATTCACCTAACTTATTACTATCACTAGCTTTTCTTTCAGGAATGGTTTTCCACAGCAGCCGGAGAGAAAAATATTGATATCATTTTCATAGTTTTTGGAATGTAAATAAAATAAGCTTTCTGCTTTCAGTTCAGAGAACCTGTGAATTATTGAGTAACAACACCCTCTGAGGTACATTAAAACACAAGGCTTTCATTACTGCTGAACACTACTTACCTGAAAGAATCTTATTGGTTAATTAGAGATTTTTTTAATGTTGAAGCAATAATCACTGTTATGATTACAAATCAAATTTTAAAGTTTATCCAAACAATAAAGCAAATATTTTCACAAAGGCAACATAATGCTATAACTTTTTTCCTTTTACATTGAATAATAATGTCATGAACAGCCAACTTGGTGTTAGCGAGTTCATCTGAGTATGACAATATTACTCAAATAAAACTGTAGCACAGTTTGTCCCACAGTGAGTTTAAGTGTGACCTACCCTGTTAAATCAACAAGAAGTCCTTTTCCCTCCTCTTTTACAAATGTTTTGAATATAACAATTCATCTGGATTTAGGGGATTAAGAAATCACTGTCCACAAAAAAAACCTGCAGAAATTTTCATTAGTTCTTTTATGAGTTTGCAGCAAATACTCTAGCTGTGAACTTTTATGAAGCTATAAATATAAAGAACTTTCTGATACTGGTATGATGATAATTCTAAATTTCCTCTTTGCAGCTGCAGTTGATCCCCTGTATTTGGTTAAAAAAAAAAAAATAAAAAAATCTCTCTTTTTGTGATTTAACAGAGAGAGTTGGCTCAACTACCGTACTGCCTTTGAGCACTCTGAGTGGAAGATCATGAATTAAACCCACATGGTGACACAACCCCCCCTCCCCACCTTTCCCTTAAGGTGGCTATAAAATGTCAGTAGAAAGCCATGCTGTTTATTTTACTTAGCATTCGATTCTGTAAGTAAGTAAATGAGTTTCTAGTGGGGCTTAAGCGCAAAGCATATCTTAACAACCAGCTCCCTTACATCACTAAACTTTTATTAAACTCTGCCATAAATATTAAATCAATCCTTAAATGTTTAAACTTCATACTAATGGTAAAGAATAAGAACATGCAGATAAGCAACAGACTTGCTGGCAACCTGTCCCTGAAAGAGCAGAATGTTTGATCTACTGACAGCTTTTACAAAACTTGATTTCCCAGGGGATTTATCTTTTGGGAAGAAAATTTAAGAAGGGAGTTTGTCTACATTTTGCTAGATATTCCAGAATCGCTATGGTGAACAGTATTCCTAAATTACTCTGATAGATTCGTTTGAATACTGTCGATACATTTCACTTAATTGCCTAATAAACACAAGGAAGACTCATTTCCTCCCAATATCTTGGGGAAAGAGCCCAACCTGAGACAGAAAAGATCTCATTCTCTTGGCTTTTGAGTCCCTAGACCAATACTGGTGCAGTAAGGAAGCAGTCTGGAATAAAAGTCTTCGAGTAAGAGAAATGGGTGTGCTGGCCTGCAGTTACTGTCCTAACAGCACAGTACTTGCTTTTCTTTGCGTGATTAGGTTCTCAGGAGCTTGAATCAGAACAAAAGGTAAAGTAACCAGGCTGCCCAGATACGTGCCAAAACTCCTTGTGAGACCAGTTTGCCTTGGGACAGATGTGAGCCAACACAACTCAAGATCAGCTTAAATAATGAAAAGTTATCAATCATGCAAAAGAAAGCCACAATTAGACACCCACTCTTTCTATCTGTATATCTAAGAAGCTGAATATAATGTCATTATTCACTCTGTTTGAGATTATGGAATACAGTCAGGGAGCAAACTCTGCAAAATATATACTTACTGGACTGGACTAATGATGGCTTCTGCTCTAAATCTGAAGAGCTTGGCTGGAGTCCTGCACTCAGCATAAAATGAATTTCAGAGCTGCTCTGACCAGCTGTTATCTCTGTCCACTGATGGGAAGTGTGGGGAGCCCTATGTGTCCTTTGCTTCCATTTATGGTGTGTTTTCCTAGGATACAAACAAGTAATGTAGCATGTTTGATGATGTAACTAAAAAGAGACAGTAAACAGCTATCAGTCCTATTTTTCTCAAGTGTTATTCTGTCATGATCCAAAAAGTTTTGCTTTGCAATTTAAAAAAAGAAAATATGTTGTGAAAGAAACATAAGTAACTTCAGTGCTGAGAACAGAGGGTCTGTGTCTCTCTTTCTACATCTCTTTTACAAAGCAGATCACAAACCTGAAACATTGGAGAATTCTTATTTGCTACTATTTTAATAACTGAGACATTTATCTCTACTCAAGTACACAATTTTCCAAGCTTCCTTTGGAAAAAATACAATTGTAAGGTGCCTAAAAGCATGTTATTACTGAACAGCATTTTATTAGGTCCACTGTAATTAAAAATAGGGTCACATATATGGGAAGTAATCCAGGTGCACAGGTGCCTCCATTTGTCTGCTTTACAGTGTTAGACGTGGAAAGTTCAAGAAGTACATAGATATAACTTAGAAACCTAATTAGGCCATTAGAAGTAAACTCCATTAAAAAAAACCCTTCAGCTTTAACGATAAACTGCAGCCATTTCAAATTTAATACTGCACTACCAAGTAATACTACCATTGAACAATTCCACATTCTGTAACATAAGGCGAGACAAGACAAATGAAAAAGTGCGATTGCTATTTTCATTATGATGTGCCTTTTTGGGAGGTATAGTATAAGCCTCGTATCACTGACACTAATTATGTTGGCATCTTATTGGCAGTCACAATTAGACAAGAAGTAGAAATTCCTAAGAGCAAAACAAGTTCTTGGCTAGATTTCTTCAGCCCGATAAACTTCAGACTTTTATTTATGGCTAAATTGAAGCTGGATGTCAAATCTCGGTCCCTTAGAACAAAATCTTAATAATTAACTGGCAAAACTGAACATGATCGTTTCTGACACACCTACACTGGTAATTATTGCTTTGAGGCCATTTACTAATGAAATTAATGTATTCATTGCCCTAACAAATTAGCATAACTCATACATAATGCCCCACATTTCAAGACCTTCCTAGAAAAACAAGACTTAATACCACAGAATGAAATGGCAAGGGCATTACATGGAGACAGCATTCACTGAATTACTACATGTTCAAACCACAATGGCTAAGTGTTAGTTGTAAAGCAAAATGTAAACACAATGTAGGTATTCAAACCATTAATAGTGTAGTCAAGAGTGTACAATCAATGATTATCTTTGCACTTCAAATAAGCACATATTACAATAGCAGTAACCATGGAATGTAATTAACTGTCTACTTTTAGAGATCTGAAGTATGAAAAGGAGGCAGCACTGAAGCAGTTTCTTCCTCCTCACATTCATAATAAAAACAGTATGGCTACTGTGTTGTTGTTGTTGTTTTTTCCCCATATTTCCATTCAATTCAGTGCCTGGAAGTGGCTATAGGAGCCACAGAGTCAAGCAACAGTGACAGACAGGATTAAATGCATTACCTTTGGAAATGACAAAAATATCAGCAGCAAACTACTGCCTTTTTTTAAGCAGTAAGATTCACTTTGGTTTGCCAAAGCAATTCCCAAAGATCTCTACCTCATCATGCAGAACAGAGGTCAGGGGAGCAGACCAGCATGTGGCTAGATGCAGCCCCAGTTCGCTGGAGGGCAGGGGTGGAAAGCACAGCTGCCGTGCTGGCTCACCTGGCAGCCTGGGGACTGCACCGGGACCCCCAGGCAACAGCCCTAACATGCTGCCACTGGCAGAGAACTCGCAGCCTGCGACCTGCAGAGTACCAGCATGAGGCTGATCACCTGTGAGGAACCGTTGCTTTTGGGTAGGAATAAGGTGTTTATATACTTCAAATGATGAATTTACTTTGAAGGAGAACATGGGGGCAAAACCACAGTGGGCTCGCAGAAAGTCAGTTAGGACTCTGCGTTGCATAGAATTCATGCCTGGCGCAGCGTGGGGGCTGAGAGCTAAGGATAAGTTGAACAGGTCTGCCTGCCACACAACTGAGGAGCCAGGCCAGGCTGCCAATAATAGCAAAGTTACTTTGCCTGTGTTCTCTAGAATTGTATAAAAGTTATTTCCTCCTGAGAAGCACCAAACAGGAAAATATTCTTACAGCACCCTCTTTTCTCCTTCTACACAAGCATAAATGCACAGGAACACAGAGCTCCTCAGTAGATCTTCAACTGCATCCATAACTATTGCTACAAAGGAAAGCAAAAAAACCCCGAGGGGAAAATCATGGAATAATCACCTCAAGCATGGAGATTCCTTGGAACCCCATCCACACGTGTTTGGTGTTTGTATCCTGCCCACAAGCATTAAGTTTCACATCTTATTTTATTAATGTTTTTATTCTACTCAATATAATTTAGATTATCTCATCACCCATACAAATGTCTGATCTTTTTCAATCCTCTTAAGTGCCCGGTTCCCATAACATCTTATGGCAACGAGTTCTATATACTAATCATGAGATGCATGCAATTTCATTTGACCAGTTCTATATTCCTTGCTCATCAAGTCATTCTCTTTGTGCTCCCTTCCTTTTTAGAGTTCTTCATTTTGCATCTTTAACCCATTTGAATTAAAAATCCAAGTCCCTCCTACAGTAACATCTTTCTTTGACTACCTCTGGGCTTCTTGAGTTTAACTTTACATTTCTTCACTTTATTTTTTTTTTTTTAAGAAAATTACCAGAACACAAGATAACATGAAAGATTTTTCTAGCCCATCAAATTTGCTTTAGGCATTGCAAACATTCCAAAGCACATTTTAGAATGGTTTCAACAGTCCAGTGGTGGCTTCCCAGTGTCAAACCACTAAGGCTATTGCGCTCTCTCTCTCAAAGACAGGCAACCTAATTATACTGTGGCTACTATTACTAAGTATAGATAGATAACTTGAGGCAATTCATGTATGACTGAGAGCTCTCCATTTGCGCCTGTCTCAAGAACTTGCTGATCTTCAGCGTAATCATCTGAATTGTCAAGAAACTGGTTCTTTGAACCTTGCCCTGTTGTCACATACAATCATTTTATAGATGGGTAAATGCTACCTGTTTGATATTCCCCACAGCTACGCAGGCAGGAAACAATTTTCATTCACACTAACCCTTCTTTACACTCAAGCAGTAGGTATCTACACATTTCTGTCTACATTATATCATGCCAGAGCAACAGCAAGCAACATCAGTGATAATAAGAATCAGGTCTTCAGCATCATTCCATTGAGCAGACTGCAAGTAGTAAAAACTCACCATTAAATTGGAAGAAAATTCACCAAAAGTAAAGATAATTCCATACCAAAGAAACCACACAAACTTCAGGATATTCCTACAACTTCTAAAACCACTATAATAGAAGAACAGCAGTTCCTTGTCAAATTCTTGTATGCCCTTTCATTGAGAACATTAGATGTCTGGATCACAGAAAAGCTACACCCCATCCTCATGGCTGGTCTGTTCTACATCATTTACAGCCATGTACTGAAATATTCCAGCATCTGATCTATTCTGTCCAGCTAATAATTATGTACTGCAATATTTCATTCGTATCAACAGTTTGAGTTGCACTTACTTTGCGAAGGTCAGTCTTCCTCCATCCCCAGGCACTCAGTTCACCTACTTTTGACTTTAAGCCTCTCATTGGTATAGAGATTTTAATTTTGGCAGCATGCTTACTTTTAGTTAATTCCTTTGTCTGACATGTTGTTGCTTCCCTCAAATATGCCTCTGCAACCTTTCTTCCTCCAGGTCAGCTGTAATTTCTGTCCTATCATTTACTACTGGATACAGGGTTACCTTTGTATTGCTGACATTCCTAGCAGATGTCTTTGTCTGACCCAAGTGCTCCTCACCACCTGTCACCTTGCTTCCAGGTTTAGCTATAAATAATCCTCCCCTTGCTGGTTTGACTATAAATAATCCCCACCCTGTCGGTTTTTGGAGTCACCTGTTTCCAATCTGGGTAAGGTGGAGCTTCCCTTTCCTTCACAGAGTTACAGTTCCCTCTCCTTATTGTGCTAGCCATACAGAAATCTTATCACTGCACAAACCCATAAGTATGACAGAAACATAACAGTAGGTCCCTAAAACAAATCTTTTGCCTATTCATCTACAATTTAATCCTCTCATATCTACCTCCCAAAGTTACCAGTACCCAGCTGCACAAGAGGCACTGGGGCTGTGCTAATGATCAAGTTCACTTGTGCTTACCTTGCTTGCCACAGAAGGGCAAACACAGCTGTCCCATGGGCAAGTCCCACAGGGAAACCTCAGCTATACCCCCCTGCACACAGGAATGTGTGTGTGGACCAGGGCAGGTCACAGGGCTGTGGTTCTCTCCAGCCTTCATTTGTTCTAGCCCACATGGCCCTGTATGTGCCACAGTCAGGAACGGGACATGAAGACCGAAGGAGTCCTTTCTGCAGAGGACCCCAATCTCACCTTCCTGAGACTGCCTGAAGCAGGACATGTTGAGGATGTCTAAAGACAATGTGGATAAGAAGCCATGATCTTGTGAGCTCTGTAAGATGCAGGTCTTTCCAAGCACAGGTGTTTTGCAGGTTTGCTCTATGAGCTGCAATTAGATCCTGACTGACACCTGTCTGACGTATTCAGGAATTGTTCCCCTGAATCTCATGCACCTGGTGCTCAGAGTAACTGGTTTTCTCTTTAGCACTCACCATGTAAACCTCAACATTTTAACACACATTTTGCACATTTCAGAAGCAAACAAATGCACTAAACTACCACAGTAGTTTGGATATCAACTGTAGTGGATGACATGGTACCTTGGTGTACTTTTTTTTTTTTTTTTTTAAGATAAGGCAGAGGAATGCTTCAGTCAGAATAGGGTGGCTAGTATAAAATTAAGATAGAATTGTAGAGTCAGTCCACATACTAGCAGCCAGGATTTAAGAGGCTGTCTATCGACAGTTCCTACAGGACGGAAGGGAGAAAACAAACAAACAAGAAACATGCCAGCCCCACCAAAAAGAAAAAAAAAGTGTGTGTGTATATATATATATATATATATATATATCTCAAACAGCCTAACAGAAGTTAAATCCAATTGAAAGAGGCATGTAATATTTCTTAATGGACAATCTTCCAAATTTTGGCAAATCACTTTTTTGGGCAGACTGCTCCACATTCCTCTTTTTCAGAAAACAGCAGGTAGCTATACCAAGTAACTAATGCTATCTTTCAAAGTTTTGGCTCAAGACTGCCTTACAGAGAAGGAGGAAGAAAACAAGCAGTGCCAGAATTGGACTTGAGAAAATACTCTGTGTTTATGGCACCCTCAGGAAAAAGCAATGATTGTAGCAGTAGCAATAGGCCACCTGAAGCAAAATAAGGAAGATGTGAGAATTAAAGGGGAAAGAAAGTGCCGACTGACTTTCTCAAAACCATCAAAGACTCAACTGGGGCCAAAAGAAAAGCAATGGATTTGCTGGGGTGTGTCTTTCCTCACGTCTTCAGTAAAAATTTTGAGGAAAAGCAGAGATTAAGGAGTAACCAAGTCTGTGGAAAATTGCTGGTGAGAGAAAGCACAGTAAAATCCTGAGAAGATATAGATGTATAGATGTCTGTATTCATTCAATGACACCATGCCACTTCCCCTGCAGTGAAGGCCTGTACTTAGTGACAGTACTATCTAACCTAGACAGAGGCATTCCTGCTTATGGGGTTAACTTGGAGAGAGCCGAAGTGGGCAGTGATGTTCCTACATACAACTGGAGGCACTAACAGTGCAGAGCTGCAGGAACTCTGCGTGACCTCAAAGGCTGTACATACAAGTCTTGCCTGCAAAACCCGTGAGAACTTTTCCTGCTATGATTATAAACTTTACTAAGTTAGACTCTCACAGAGTTATACAACCCTACGTGGTACTTAATGAAGTGCTGGATGTAAGAAAAATAACTGTAATGTTATTTTGCCCCTGGTATGCTTTGCCTTATAAGGATTAAACCTAGAGCTAATTCACTTGCATTTTGTTGATCTCTATCATGCTGCAATAATAATACTTAGCACTTTATAGCACTTTTCACTTATAAAAAGTGCTTTGCAAACATTATCTAATTATTAATTTTCACAACAGTCCTGTGATACAGGTATACAGGTCAATTCAATGTTCTGTTTTAATAAACTACTAGCACTTTAGTAAATTGAAAAGTATAAAACACATTAAATTCACTTAAGAGAAACAAAAGTTAGTGAACAAATTGCAGTTCACCCTACAACATTCTAGGTGGGCAAAACACATAGCAAACTGTCAGGGATCACCACCTCCGAGGCCAACAGAGGACAGTTGATGCAGCAAGTATTTCAATTAAGTAGCTGAGAGACTCCTTTTTTTCAGATGACAACATGAATAATGTGAATGAAGAGGGACTCTACCAGAGCAGCTAAAGTCCATTGACCAAGACTATACTGTACTAAGTTCTGTACAAGCACAACATTGTAGTTCCTACCTTATAATGTTTGAGATCTAGGTACAAAACAAGGGACAAGAGATGGGGAATGGGAGGAAATCAGTACAATTAAGCAGTAACCATTACTATCCAAACTATCGTTGACTACACAAACACATGTAGAGCCACTTTACGCCAGTATACTCGCCATCTCATTAGTCCTCTGTAGGTCTCTTCATTGATACGCCTCAGAGTTTGGTTGTTTGTGACCAAAGACGGGACAAGAGTTTGGCATTTGCTAAATGCATCATCATACAACTTAGTTATATAATCACAAATTGAGTTTTCAACAAGGTCACTGCCTCAAGCAGTGCATGGCATGTGCTGTCTGTGGGACGCACCAGTGCAGGGCAAGAGGCGGCTGCCTGAGGATGAGAAGGGCTGCCCATGCATCACCATTGCCCAGGTTCAGAGCTATGTAATGAGTGAGGAATGCAAGAAAAAACAACGAACAACCAAACCAAACCAAACAACAACAACAAAACACACAAAAACCCCCAACCCTCAACCACAATCTCCTACTTAAGGTAGTTTAAAAGTTGCCCTGAAGAGTTTGGAGTCTACACCTGCTTTTGTCACAAGACAGACTTGGAGATACAGGACAAGTTTCTTAAAACTTAAGTTTTTCACACAAGGTCATCTATCAATTGTATGTTCCTCACATGCTCAGTGCCTGACTTTAAACCTGGCATAAAACCTGGGGTCTACCTTGGTCAAAGTGCTCATGACTCACAAATACAGCTTTCAGCTTACTATCCAATGTTAAATATTTTAAAGAAGATTGGAGCAGGATGTCTCAGCCTGGGTTCCCAAATTAGTAGATACTTTCAACCTTGAATGACTGTGTCCCAGTCTCCATCTGTCAAATGAGGACAATAATTCCTCCTCATTTCACTGGGGTGTTGTGAAAATAACTTCATTAATGGTTTGTGAAGCACTGTAGTGTTGACTGCTATACAGAAACCTAAGAGGAAATTAATAATTCTGTCTCTGGAGCAAGTTTTGAAAAGCATGCAATAAAAAGGGCCTGAAGGCACACATTTATCAGAAGGGAAAAAAACCCAAAATACTACATTTGAAATATTTAAACAAAATACTTGAACTGCTCATTGAGTGAATGCTGTCCATGCTTTATCCAGCAGATTTCACCCTGATTTTAAACTCCCAGCTCACAATCTCCATTTGCAAATTACCAGGTTTCTAAAAATTCAGAGCTGTCCAGCTCTCCACAAATGCCACAGCACGGAATCCTACTGATGAGCCCATGGCTCACTAGCATCACTGGCAATATTTAAAGTCACTGTACAGACCTCTATCATTTCAGCTTATGGAATAAAGCAACAATAGCATCTTTCTCAACAAAAACCAGTACTTCAAGGACAGAAGATCACACTTTGACAGTAGATTTTGATGGTATTTTGAAGTAACAAAAGAAAGATTCAATTCAGTGGAGGGAAAAGTGCTTGAAATTTTATACAGAGCAATACACATTCACTTCCTTTCCAGAAACAGCCAAACCATTTTGATAATAGTCATTCCAAACACTTTGCCCCAGGAGGAAGGCCAACATGGAAAATATGAACACAACCAGTTAAAGTCTATGGAGATTAAAAATAAATTTTAAAAATATCTTGTTAACAGTACTTTACAAGTGAGAATTTTCAGACAATCTCAGTGGCAGTCAGTATTTTCTGCCCTACCTGGAATTCACATGCATGAACTGCTCCACACAGCGTTTTGCTTGCCATGCAACTTATTTAATTCTCTCCTAGCCTGTTTTCTCCAGTGCTGAGGGTTTTTGTATTATTGTTTTATTTTTATTATACACCCTCTTAGCTGTTTCTTATATGGAGAGAATAGTATTCCTTAGCTTCCCTTAAATAACATAGAGATGACTAATCACTATGGCACCTAGGAAAGATATGTCAGGTAAAGTAAACATTCTGAAAAGAATGAACCCTTGAGCTATCCCTGCCAAATACTCTACCTGGATCTGTCAGAATGATTATGGTGCAACCAAAGAAGGATCCTTTGATGATTGTGGAGTTATCTGAATTAGTAAACTGCTTGGTGAATAGAAAGAAAGCATACTGCCAGTTACTTAAAAGCTGTGGCATTTAATAGAAATTACAGAACAAGAGGGCTGCATTTCCTGACTATAACATGGAAGCCATCAAACGTGTTTTGAAAAATGTGAGTGAGAGAAAACTGCTATTGGTTACATTACTGCCACTTGTCCAATTTGCTTAAATAGTACAAACGTAATGTTTGCTTTTTGGCTGAACAACTTTACACTGATATGGTTTATTAGGGGCTGAAGCTAAAATTAGAACTGTAACTCCCCAATACCAACACAGAAAAAAGGACATCCAGTGCTTCGCATCCCTTCAAAATCCAGACTTTATAAAAAAACAAGTGTGCAGAACAGTGTTTTATGTTTAAGATTATCAGGAAAAAAAAACAACAAAAACAAAACAACAACGACACAAGAACAAAAAATAAACAAAAAAATAAACAAAAAACACAAAAAAACAAACAAACAGAGTATTACGTCACTCTCAACATGAAAGAGGACACAACCTGCTTTAGGTGTGCTGAAACAATCTATGTTAGATGTGCTACGGCACAAATGACTTTGTTCTTTCAATTTTTTAAGAATTGTTCTTGTGTATATCAAGTTAACTTTTAAAATATCCTTCTTAAGCACATAACTGAGTCTGGAAACTTATTTTACCCTCATTCTAAAGTAATGCTTGCAATATCCTCTCTATACTTCCATTTTTTGTTCTTAGCTGTCACTATTATTATTTTATGTGCTTCACCTGTATTTTGATGCTAAGTCCAGTCACCTGATTCTGATGCCCTGAAACCTGATGCCCTGTTTGAGAGACAAACACCCCATCTCCCTCAGAGATTTGGGGTTTCACACTGCGTACATGGCCTAAGGGAAGAGTAAACAGTACACAGGCAGGCTGAGGGACAGCAAAGGCACACAGATCTCATCTACTTGAGGAACTGAGTCTCCCATCCTGAATCTCATCTGGGAAAACTGACATCCACCCTGTCACCAACAGATCCCTCTTAAAGAACATATGATCCCAAAGCAAAATATGTGGGAAGGCAGGGAGTCCGCTCATGTGGTTACAAAACTGAATCCACAATGTTGAGCCCCTTTACAATCTGCCCACAATACTGTAGTACAATACCAAATACAAAATCCTCAGACAAGAAATAACTAATGTCCCAGCAGTAGGCTTAAAACTCCTAGTTTGTTAGGGCACAGGGAAAAAAAAAGTAACCTAAAATAGGCAGTTTATTTCTCCTCTTGCCACAATTCCTTACAATAGTTCTTCATCCACAGTGGCCTCCTTGTTATCAGACAGCTGATATTTCCCTCTTCCAGATGTATTCCCATATACTTTGTGCTATAGACAGTAATGCTTTGTTTGGTTCTCACAGGCATCTGGAATATAGGCCTGTGGAACGCAGCTGGGAGCTGCATATACAGAAACGCCTGTGCTGGAGCTGAAAAGAGCAAACCCACTTCAAAGGGGCAATGGAGAGAGTTAGAAATTGGTCGGACAAGAAGGATGATGTGAGGAAAAGGAAGAGATAATGGGAGCTGTGGTTTGCCCGTGACACTCATGAGAGGATTAATATACATAATTATAAGTAGCTCACAACAGTGTCCTCCCAGGCTGGCTGCCTCTGACTGGTTAGTAGAGGCTCCCTGGAGCACAGGGTCCAGCACAAATTTTTTGTAGTTTATTCTGATGGCAAAATACTCCTAATCTGATACATGCTGCTGGCAAGAATCAGTGAGAGTTAGAGAAAAATCTCAAGCCATATTATTAACTCACTTATGTTGTTTCATATAAACTCAAACTTCTAATATGATCAGTTACTTATTTATTCACAGACACATCTCTGAAGTATACAATTCTGTAACTTGCTTCAGAAAAAATAGTATCTGTTATACAATAAAGAGAAACACAAGCTCCTTCCTTTACTTTTTAAGTAATTAATCTCATTACTCCCAAATTAGAGGAATACCCCCTTTAAAATAACAGAGTAAATTAATCCTCTTATTTGTTCTGAAGGCAAGGGAGGAGAACATCTTTTATGCTTCTCTCTAGGAGGAGACAGCTGACTGGGAAGGCAGTGGTGTACACATCCACACGAGAGAGAAGAAAATTCACACACAAAACTGTAGCTGATGAAAAAACAGGTTGAACTCTATCTGGCACATGAGGATGACTTACAGACCTTGAAGACTGTGCTTCAAGAACGCTAATATGGAAAAATTACTTATTTCTCCAATATGGTTTTATGCCTTGGAAGAGGTTTGCCAGCATTAGAATGACTCCAACCCTGTACCTGCCATTTTGCAAGTACTTCAAGAGTACTACATAGACCTTACTTTCCTGATCTTCAGACTGTCAATTTCACATCAATAAATTCACTACTTTTGTCAAAAAAAAAAAAAAAAAAAAAAAAAAGTATCAGTTGTGTGACTTACCTGTGCTGCAAGTACTTTGCATGTCAGATTATCTCCCATTTGAGAAAACTAGGAAAAAAACCAACACAAACAACAAAACACAAACAACGAAACAGACAGTTAGTATTAAACTTATTTAAAGATTATCTTGTCCAGCCAGGTACACCTAAAACCTCCTACTATCACCCCCTTGGCAGGATTAAGGAATAGTAAGGCCAGTTCTGTAATGAAAGTGAATGTCTTATCACCCTAAAATCTGGTTCGTATTTGATAATTGGTACCTTTCTTCCACTTACAGTTTTCATATTATGCAAGCTCTTATATACTCTGAGTCAATAAGGTATAGAAAGATAAGCTTCAAATACATTATGGAAAATCAGCATAAACCAGAGCTCAGGACCCTTGGGCCTCCCTGAGCCTTTGGAAACAATCACGGTTTACGGTGGTTAGCCATTGCCTCAAGGGAAACGCACTCAGCTTTGGTGAGATAATGCACTCCAAGTGTCATGAGTTTTTGCAGCAAAAGCATGAGCTGCAAAGGCAGGACTGCCATTCATAAACCAGCTTTTGAGAATACAATTATCAAATCCAATTTATACATCCAAATGCACCCACATGGCAGACCTTGCAATAGAAAGCCTGATTCTTACAAAAAAGTGTAAGAATTAGTTTACTCTCATTCAATGAAGTTTAGATAAGATTCAACAAAATGCTAATAATAAGGTCCAAGTAACTACTAAAGGCAGAACACTATTTCTTGAAAACTCTGAAACTCTGCAAGACAGAGAAGGTTCTCATCAGAACTGCAGCCACTCTCCAAGCCTGAAATAGTGTTCAACTACTGAGAGAGTGCGCCAGACTCTGAGAGGTGCACAAGTAACAGGTTGAGAGATAATGGACACTCAGTTGCAACAAGGATTATTGCAATCAAATATTGCTAAAAGAAAAAAAAAATCACCATGAGGATAGTAAAATACTTCTGTGACATGCCCACTAATGTACCAGATGAACCACACCAGTCTCCATCTACAGTACCCCTCCTTCCTTCATCTCCAATGAGTCTTATATAAATCTTCCTGGCGGGAACTGTAGGTAGTCTGCATCACGGGGAACATTTTTCCCTTACATCTTAGAATCCTATAACTTATAATATGAAATTGAAACCAACATAAATTAGTAATCCAATCCCTATATTCCAATTTAATGAACTAGAGGCTTCATGGCTTTATTGTTTTGTGCCACTGGACCAATCACTTGGTTTACAGATGGAATGTACTACTTTGTTAATAAATAAACGCATAAAAAAATAAAGGTATCCTCAATGCAATTATGCTGATGTCCCTAAGAAACCAGAATGCAATTATTTAAAACATTTTCTTAGATTACTCTCAAGAAAATAAGGAAAGAAATATGAAATTTGTGTCCTTTTAGCTTAAGCTCATTTTAAGAACAGCAACAGTGATGCAGTTAGTCCCCAGTGGCAACTGAGAAGCACTTAGCCAGAAAATTGTTATTGGATTACAGTTCTGGATTCATAAAACGTGGCTTAAGATTGTTTTAGACATCTATGAAATGACCCATTGTCAAAACTGGTATGACAAACAAGTGACAAAGTTATGCTATTTGGCTATTTTGAGGATTTTTCAGATCACAAAGGTAACTTGGGGCTGTATGAGACTACACAGTTTTGATTCAATTATAAAAATAACTCAAAATAAGAAGAATTCTAGCATAAATAATTGAATCTCTCCGGAGGAAAAGAAAAATCCCCACAAACATGTGCATAAACTTTCAAGTGTTCCTGATGTATAAAGAATTGTGAAGTGATATGGTGATCAGAAGTCAATTCTGATACTGAGAACTACCTTTCAAACTAAATGGTTTTCTTTATTAAAATAAACAAGATGAAAAGGGCACCAAAGGACACCACATGATTTTTAACAATGCACAAATTAAAACCACTTAGGTACCACTAAAGTTCATATGCTCCTTTTCATTTCACTTTACAGTGTTTTTCAAACAGATGATTTCCTGGATGAGAATCCTGTCTCCCATATTTTAATCTGCTGGCAAAAAAGAACAGCTAATGTGAACATATATCAGATGCACATACGCACACTTAAATGCAAACAAGAAATGAAACCATCTTGGCATTTGAGGTCACCAGTGACCACTGGCAACAGAGTAAGTATGAGGACCTTAATCAAAAACCTAACATGGGATGTAATTTCTTCACATAAGCTCTTCGTCATTTTTCTTCTCTGCCCATTACTTGGTATGTCTTTTCTCGTATAATTACATAACATCCTCAGCACCTATTTCATCCCCTGTTAATTTTGTTATATATAAATACAGACATGCTCAAGGAAACAAACTTGGCAAGTGAAGAAGCATAACCAATTTAAAAGAAAAAAAAAAAATCTATTTACATACTGATGATCAGTATGTATCACTGAGCATTACTAGATGCTCATAATCCACATGATGGCCTTCTGACAAGAAGTGCCCGTGCAAGAACAGCTTTTGCTGGGATGACAGAGATCGCCTAAAAGTGCTGGTTACAAGGAGGTCTCAGTTTTGATTGTCAGTAATCATTCAGGCTGCTTGTAGCACCAAAGGGCAGTAGTGGCAGCTGGTAAACCACAGTGGTCTCACAACACTGCTGGTTCTCAAATCTTTTTTCTGGAAATCAAAAGGATTGCAGATGGGGAGGGGGGAGAAGGACATAAACTTGGCAGCTAAAGGCCCGTAAGATTTTTGCAGTTTATCCTACAGACCAAAGCCACCTTATTTAACTGCGAGCACTGCATGGCTATTATCATAATTGAAGATTCGCAGACTAGCAGAAGGTTCCTCCCTCACATCTCTGCCATGAAAGAAGACAGGAAAGTAGCAGGAAGTCTATAGTAAACGAAGAATATTCTACTTCCAACTGGGAAGTTACCAAAATCTTAATCAATCCACCCTTGGTGAACAAATTGGCAGTTTTATTTCTTCCTCCACAGTGTCCAAAAACTAATTTTGTTCATCCCTGTGAAAAAGGCAAATTTCAGATGGGTTCCATTTAGCAGGGTCACAGAGATCAGATCTGTATTCATCTGAACCTATGTATCCTCACATTTAGAGTCAGATTTTAAAATTATTACAACAAAAACTACTTCGTTCCTTGAATGATACCACTAGGTCATAAAGGATAGTATTATTTAAACCAAAGTAAGAGGATCACTAACTGCTGTTTGCAACACAAACATAACTTTCAAACTTACTGTGTCCATACAGAAGGATACTATTTCTCTTTAGAGATGCATAATGTCATTTGATACAGCAGCTAGGGAGAAGAACTAGTCTGTTTGAAAAATCCTTCTCTTTAGGAGACAGTATTGAACCTGTTTTGTTGCATTCACTAGGAAGTATAATCCTAAGCTGTACCAAAGTCTGTTCCCAAGTCTGACCTGCTTATCCCTAGAATTCTGTTTAATTACCCAAAAGTGTACAAGAAAGTGGAACAGTCCAGTTTGAGCACCCCGATGCTGTCTCAGCAATTTCTGCTCCCAGCACATACTGTTTCAACAACCAGTGATCACTGGAGTTAAAGTGCATGCAACCAGCTGAATAGGATGCAATTCTTATTCTTATGATGAATATCAGGGTCAGAGGTGAGTGCCAGATAACACATAGCAGATGTGGAGGGAGTACAAGGAATTCTGTTTACTTTGGGTGACCACCTACGTTTCAAGGGGGGATACAGGGGGAAGCTAATACTGCAAGATAAAGACTGTTCAAGGGACTGCATTGTACAATATTTTGCAGGACAAAGCTACATACTTGTATGTTAGCATGAACTATTATTGGAATATAAGACACAGTCCAGCCCAAATTAACCACTCATGGAATGTGACTCTTCAGGAAATGAATTGGAGAAATCTCGTAAAAACATACCACATAGCCTGTGATCATTTCAGCTGATATTGAAAAGCTGTATTTATTTTTGTGTTGCTTATATTTCTTTCAATTTCAGGATTTTTTTTCAGGGAGGAGTAAAGCAGTGTTACCATGTTGAAATGGAAAAAGTCTGATCTGAACCTGAGGACAGTCCTAGATAGCCACTGAGACTACTCCGCAAGATTCCCATGACAGCACATTTACAATCTCTCATTATGGGACAAGAAAATACCATAAGTCATTGCTAGCTGCTTGGGCTAGATCCTCAGCCCTGCAGCATGAGTTGTGCAAAAGGGACTTGAAACTGCTCCAGACAGTGGATGATTCTCCCAAAGATGATGCACAGTGCAGGAGATTTACAGGAACTTTTCAAGCTGGTAAAACTATTAGCAGCCATTCAGCTTCTCAGCATGTCACAGCTCACGGTAAAGGATGAGGAACCTTTCTCCTCAGTACCATCAGCTCTTAATGCTCAAGCAGCAAGGACACAGCCCTTGCGACTACATTCAGCTACTGTGATGGACAGGTGAGAAGACTGATCACTTCAGGTATATCAATGAGCTTACTGTACAAAGAATGAACTTTGTTTCCCCTGCTCCCTCTTCCCCTCCCAAAGAAATCATGGAAGTCATTAAACATCTTGATGTTTTCCATATGGATATTTCTACAAGTTATAAGGTCAAAGTGGACAAGTTAGGAAAACTTAAGACCATCAGAAAGGACTGAAAAGGAGAAGGGGGGCAGGGAAAGCAGCTCACTTTCAAAAGAAAACAAACAAACAAACACCTCAAACCAAACTATCCTGAGGCAAGTTGTATTTCTCAACATGCTACAGACATCCACTTCCCAGACTACTGAAATCAAATGCATTTGTGAAAACTCCCACAACAATGTCTGAGCAAACAAAAGAATAGACTTTGTTGAAATTTTTTCCCCCCAAAATTTCCACGTATTTTCTAAAGCAGGTCTAGTAGTTACATCCACATAATATGATCCAGTCAGTGCTCTAAATGGAATTAATGGGAATACCAATACCATTTTTAATTAGTCTTTATAGAAACATCTGAGAGAGGCTAGTAACCTGTGGAAGAACAGATCTTAGAAAACAGCTGTGAGGAGGCAACTTCAGTTCAAGCAGGAAAAAGGAAAAAAACAAAAATCCCACCACATACATGTCCACCAGTTAGCCTGCTCAATTTCTAAATGTGTTGTTACATTTATTCCTTCATAAGCTTTGCTTTGGATGTTAAGGATTTAATCTCATTTTTATGGGTGACGAACAGAGTGAGGAAGTAAGTTTGGCAAATGATCTCCAAACTACTCTGGACTCTTTGAAGATAGAGATGTACTACATTTTTAAAGATATACATTGACTCATTTAGATGATGGATTGAAGTGGAGGATGGAGGACAATTTAAGTAGAAAAGTCAATAGTTTTCAGCTCTAAGCCTTCTATGCAATGTACATCTCTTCCCAGGTAACATTAAAGATAATTAAAAACAATACTGATTCTTTAAAGCTGAAATGTATTTGCAGCATAAAGCAGTCATTCTTTTTCAAAATCAAAACAATCTGCAGAAACAACTCAGATATTGCTAGAGTTTGGCTGAAACAAATGCGCAAAAGAATAATAATTTCTCAGAAAGTAGAAGGGAATGTATCCAGCCACTCCACCCCCCATATTCACTTTTGGTCTGCTGCCACACTTCCACTTTGGCAACCAAAGGAATGCTGTGGGCACCATATAAAGGCACGTGTGGCAGCCTGAGGGTTAAAGTAAACACTCCTTATCTTTGACAGATGGTTAATTCATGGTCATTATTACTAAATTCAATTGCTCAATAATTTAGATATGACAAACATGTGTGTAGGAATATATGCCAGGGCACCCTTCTAGGAATCCCAAAATGCAATATTCCCTCCATGCTTTCACCATACATTCTCATGCTGAGTGTGACAGATTGAAACAAATGCAGGCTTTCTGAGCCCTCCAGCTCCCTCGTGCCACTCTCCTTACATTAGTGAGTGGTTCTAGAGAGTTACTGTGTCCAGACCTAGGGAGGGATGAATGGGCTTGGCTAAAATAACCACTTTGGCAGTAAGCACAATGCAAGCCCTTTTTTTTTTTTTTGCGGGGGGGCGGGGTGGGGAGGTGGGGCTGGGCTAACTTTTCCAATTCTGTTGTTGCAAGTATCACCACCTAAGTAATCATAGGGAATGAATGTGCAGACAAGGTCACAGTTTGAATGGCACTGAGTGCTAGTAGGTCTACTTAAAGGCTGTATGAAATGGCTTTAAAGCAGACTGTATCTGACTACACATTCACATCAATGATGAGGTGCACACCCACTTCCACTCAACAAACGGCCCTTCTTCCTCCATTGCCATCCCTTATCCCAAACCCAGTCCATTTTCTCACACGGTGACAGGCATAAAGATCTTCCAGTAAATGAATCTTTAAAAAAAATATAAATAAATAATACATAAAATTCCCTTTCCCTCCTTTTAGATGACAGAGGAAACTCAAGGCGAGTTCTCCGTTTCCACTGACACTTCCAAATTGGCTGGCACAAGAAAGCATCTCAAAATACCTCTGCAGTTCACTCACTGCAACTCCAAGTCTTCCACTGACTTCAAAGATGTTTGGATCAGGCTCAAAGTCAGCATCGTAATGTGCTAGCACAGACTACCAAGCCACAACACTGGCTGGAATCCATGTCATTTATATGCTATTGCTAAACAGCACAGGAGGCTTACACAACTTCGGGTCTCTGAAAGCATGTGCTGTTCTTTCCTTGTTAGTTTGCAGAACAGTTTGTAAAGTTCCAATAATTCCTATACTGATATAGGTTAATTCACAGGTTTCTCATCTGAATCGCAAAATCCAGGTATCACAAACTGGCTTTGCCTTTGACGTCTTATGCACATAAGTTTTCTGTGTTCCCTTCCTGCCCAGAAATTTCACTGCCTTCATGCCTCTCTATAGAGCCCTCAGATGTCATATTTTTAGTTAGAATATGACCCTTCTAGAGCAGAGACCTTGCCTTTACTTGTTAGTAACTCACTTGGTACACTATTGACACTGTATAATATGAAAAAATAAATCACAACAATAGTAAGTGGAAAAAGCCTCTGTGCTGTTTTTCTACCATGGCCATTAATCCTACTCAGAGTGCTTGCAAGACAAAAAACTCCAAATAAGTGTGTGAAACCTAAGCCTTAGCTGTAAGTTTGCAAAGTATCTCAGCCACAGAGGAAACCGAATCTAACCTTCTGTATGCTCAAGCCAAGTGAATCCATTAAACAAGTTCAGATAAAATATTCACAGTATCTGTTTCAAAGACCTGTATTAGCATGTGTGTCTTACACACCATCCTAAACTACAACTGCTTCAAACCATAGCCACAGAGCTAAGCTCTCTCAATTCTGAAAGCTAAGGAGAGTTAAAGAACAAGACACCTCATAGGTCTCTCTCAACATCTCATCCAACCTACTCTTTGGCGAGCAACCGCTCTGACATCTGGTGGTGTTAAACCATCTCTCCTGTCCTCGCCTTCTAATTGAGTTTGTAAACTATGCTTACAAGAAGCTTGTAGAACTAAAGTAAAACTAATAGAAGAGTATCGTAACCTTAACAGTATGGTGCCATATGGAGTACCATACAGAGCTAAAGGTAAGCAAAGTCAGAGGAGAAAACACTGTGCAAGCTGCTCTCACCTTTTGTAGCCAGATAAACACACACTTCTAATGAGCAATCACATTTTTTAAGTCACAAAAGTGCAGCAGAACATCACAACCCATCTCTTCTCCTTCTCAACAGATAAAGCATTATTTTGCCTCTAATTAAAAAGATTAATAAAGTAAGAGAACACATCAGGTTTGCATCAATCATTGCCCATGTGGTTCTTATTATTGTAATTAGAAATTATCTCCTCAAAATTGTTGGATGAAAGTGCCATGATCCACAATTGAAAACACATTGAAGGGAGTTATCCAACTTATTTGACTGTTTCAAGGCAGTCAAATTTAAGAATACTGTGGAGGTAATGTATTGAAAAGAGTCCTAAAGACAATCTGTCAGTAAAAGTGTCCTGTGAACTCTCTATTCAAGTATGTGAATAATGTAAAGGCTTTTCTTTTTTTTTTTTTTTAAAAAAAAAAAAGACTTACTATTAAGAATGAACACTAAAAAAAAAAAAATTAAAAGCTATTTCATACTCAGCCACTGAAATTCAAGGTTTTATCCTGTGAGTTCTTTAGGTCCTGTATATATTAGGAGTGTTCAGTTCCCCTAGGACTGAACCTTTTAACATGTTTAGATTTTCACAGTGAATGAGCCAAATTTCAAATAATCCTGAACAAACTTTGTTCTTTTGCTGACATATCACCCCATATTTCACAGAAAGTAATGATCAATTTTGACTTCCAAGCTTTCACAATATACGGGATTTTGGAAATGGATTATCTAAATAGAGGTATTTTGCATATGCAGGACTTTAGACTTACAAATATTTGAAACAGAGGTGCACAGCAAATAGAAATTAATTATAGTCCCTTTCTTTCAGACGTCATTGTATGGTAGTTTTAAGAGCAAGCTAATTACATGAAAGACAGTAGCATGCTTGAAACCAACCCTTTTTAAAGCTTTCTTTGTGTAAATTAACTGTTAAAAGTTTTCTTCCTCACTTTCTTCCTCTTCGTTTGCTACACTGAATGCATGTCTTACATCTTGGCATAGGATACAGAGACTTCATGGAGCTCTCTTCAAAACTATTCAGGGTGTAAAACCACTCACTAGCTTTTGAGAAAGGTTTCCTGGATGCTACCGAAAAAGAAAAAAACTTTAATGAGCAGAAAGGTATCTCCTGTAACATAAAGGAAAAACCTTTTATTTAACATATCACAGGAAAACACCAATATGTTAAAGAAGGACGTGTTTGGAAATTATTGTGAAAGAGAAAATAATTTTTTCCTGGCATCTTTATTTACATTTGAACTTTGCTACTGGTTTCCTTCTGTAGCTTCTGAAAAACAGTGGTCTCTTGCATCTAGTTTCCAGTTACTGACAGAGAGCTTGATCCATGGGTAGTGGATTTACATGACAGTCCATTTACATGACAAGAGATGAACATTCTCCAAAGGCTATTTAGAAAACTAAAGGTGCTGTGTAATTTGTTCCGCAATCCTCAGCTATGAAAACCAACCTTTTTAATTTTAGTTTTTGCTCAGATGGAATTAACCAACTCTCAGGAAAACAATAACAACAAACACAAACAACAAGGAAAATGAAACTACAGAAGTGCAGAATTCTGAAACTAGACTGTGGGAGGGAAGTGGTACAACATATTCACTGTGGCCCTCTAAAATTTCCTATAGAAAAATGACCCTGTATCAAAGAAAATGTGGAGAAAAGAGAAACAGTGCTGCTGAATATGACAAAATGCTTGTTTATGTTTAATACATAGGCAAAATTGTTCAAGGACAGTTAAATGTGACCCATTAAATATACCAAGGTCTCCAATACCTAGGGTACTCTGCTGAGTAAGTGCTGATCATGCAAATTACGGCTGCCTGGGGATACACAGTGCTTTTCAGTTGCAGTTTGAATTTACCAGGTTCTCAAAAAACTTTTAGAGCTGTGAATTCATGTTACAAGTTCACTAGGGCTACTTCCATTTCTTCAGTTATTTCTGAGCAAATGCAAGGAAATCCAAATTACACATCACCTCTGAAACTGGCACCAAACACCCAATCAAAACTTTACAAGTCAGGTGAAGATTAGCGTATGAAATGAAAGAGCTAAGAAAAATATACAAGAAGTTAGGAACAGCAACGCTGGTTTAGTAAGGATACAATGTACCCACTGTCTGAATACAAAATGGCAGGCAATCCGTTTTTAGAATTTTACTATAATTATATAGATACTAACCTATAGGGAAATTATGTTCGTCCTAAGTTGCCCTAATGCCCATTCCCCAACCATTTCTCTAAAAGATTAAACTGTGCCTTTTCCTATGGCTATTTTTAGTAATTGCATCAGTAATTAAACATTCTGTGGTCTGGGGCCCCAAAGAAAATATCACTCTGGGTTCTGGATGTATTCCATGATATCTTGAAACAATCTTAAAAAACGCATGCAGCCAGTGCTGTGATTCCCACCGGATCTGCAGGAACCCATTAAGATCACCAGGGGAAGCGCGTGGTTGTGACAATGCAAGCAATTTAGCATTACTCACTGGAGCTGAGGCATGACACAGTGTGAAGCTGCTATTGTTCCCCTTGGTTTCTCTCAAGACACTCAAGTTCAAATCTACTCACAGCCTAATTCGTAGCTGAAATCTGAACCAGAGCGTGCAGCCTCTCAAGGGAATGTACCAAGCGCCTGATAACAACCTGCTTCCAGGAGAAGGTGCTTCGAATTCCTATTCTGGTAGAATCTCTATGAAAAGAGTACTAATTACCGATACAGTAACTTGTACCTGTTCTTCATTTTGCAGGTCTGCACTGTCAACCAAGTCACAGGAATTGGGTTAAAAAGAGAAGCAAACTCACCCCAACCCCAGTAAAAGCGGTCTCCTTTAACTCGGATCATTTCAGTGCCTAGAGGTTCATGGCAATGCCATCACCAAGCAAGCAGTGCTGGCAGGGGCACACACACAGACTGCAGCCAGCGTTTCACCGCTGCAGGACACGTGGCCTCGGAGACACAGGACTTGTGCAGCAGGACACACACACAGATCAGTGACCTGCACTCAGTGCCTTCACATCTCAGCTGGGAACTCTGAACACAGGACCATTATTTGTTCATCAACCTACTCTTTAAATCCGTTTCTTTCCTTTAACAGCACCTGACATCAAACAGTTAATTCTGCCCAGAACAAACAAAATGGTTTCAGTACTCTCATTAAGTGAGGTGTTTTTTTAAGTGAATCCAATCTGATCCCTGATCCAGATTTTCTTTCTTTTGTCAGTTTGCTGGCATGCTGCAAAATCAATTATCTACAGAATCCTAGTTTACATTAAGAGTTAGTAGGGTAACAACTGTAGTCACTCTTGCTATACAGTCCACACCTTCATATGAAGTTCTTTTGATCTTTTAATGATTTCTGTTCTTTCTCCACATTCTTACTAAGGACAAGTTCAAAAATTAAACACTTAATGAAGAAAAACATACACTGCATCCACTAGCTACACACAGTAAGCAAACAGATGTAGGTGGGTTGTTTAGCTTCCTACCCAGAAAGCAATCTTAAGGTATTGTTGAAACTTATACAATATTATTAGAGGCATGCTGTCTCACATCCAGAACCATTAGTGCATTTTATTTGACATACATCAACTAAAGGATTAACAGGGGAAATAAATTGTGTTTTTTCCCCCCAAAGATGACCATGAATATTAAAATAAAGATTGCTAGAAGCCATTTGATCACAAGCCTCTTTTGAACTGTTTGTGCAACTGAAAAAAAAGAAAGATTCTCCTATATTATCTTTATGTTTACCAAAATACAAGCTGCTGTATACTAGTTGAAAAGCACATGGATGCCTGCTTCTATATCTCACTTAAAATGGTTTTCTTCACCTCACAGAAACGAATCTACCTAAAAGGTAATTGTTGCATAACACTTTCAAATGACTGTCGGTAAAACAACCTGAAGCATTAATGCCAAAACATTGGCACGGGCAATGGGTGCAGTGGAGTTCAGCCTAGACACTGGAATGGCTAATGCTACGAGACATAACGCTTTCTTGCAAAAATGTCATTTCATTAGTTCACTTGAAGTGAAAAAGGAATGTGGGTGCTTGAGGACACTTACTGCACACTAATTTTGTGTGCTTGCGTATACGTATTTAGCACTTATGTGCAAGTACACACATGCATTGTCAGAGAAGGATACTTTACTACATATGGCATTGAGGCAGTCCCTGCTAGTGATATTTCCTTTATGTTTGTGTACTTATAAAGATGGCCCAAGATGCAAACAGCTCAGAGTGACAAACTAAAAAGTGAAAAAAAATTGAACACACTAAGAGACAGCACACTTAAACCACCACTTATTAGTATTAACAGTTATGGTGTGAGAACGACAGAAAGTTGACCTTGGTTAGTTAGTGTTTTTAAGCCACAGAGACAGAGTGTCCTATAGACACTATAAAAAACCGCACTGCGGAAGCATTTACAGGGTACAACTTTCAAAGTGCACAGTGAGGTTTTATAGCTATCTCAGACCTAGTGTGCTAAATCCCGAGCTACTGAAATCAACACAGTTCCACTTACTCTGGTAGCACTACACCAATTTACATCACCCAAGGATTTAGCCCAGGAACCGTAATGGGACTCCCGTGGCCTCAGCTTTCACAGAACAATCTGATGCTATATAACATAATCTGAAAACCTGAGAAATTCTAAATTAAGACTTCTGTTCTCTCCATATTTCACCCAGTTGTGTTTAAGTGCATTGCTGCAGAGGCCTTGATATTACGCATTCAGCGCACCAAAACAGAGTCACAGGAGTTTTCTCCTCGCTCAGAAACTAAGATGCTATTGAGTCCAATGGGACTCATTCAGCCAGATCTTCTTGAAGCAAAGAGTGGGTCTGGACCAGACTGAGTGACCACCATGATACTGAAATGTAAAAGGCTTTTCATAGTCCCATTTCAGATGATACATTCCTGTGTGGTGTGGCCCTGGTGTGGGCAACAAGCTTTGTTAGTTAGGGTCCCAAATGGCAACATTTAGATCTGGATACCAATTTCCTCTTACACTGTAAAAGATGTCCCTGAACTTCAAAATTAGAATGTTATTCTTGGCTGACCAAGATCAAATAGAGGGATACTCTACAAATAGAAGTAATTTTGAAAAAATCTAAATATTCAAGCACATTTTCTCAGATGGCACAAAACCAACATCACTACATTTACTTCAGTGAGTCTGAAAAACTCACCTAAGTTGAAGGACTGACACTTAAATATCTACAGTCTGCTAAATGACTTGGTATCAGTGACATGAAGTACTAGGCTCTGGCTGAAGTTTCATGAAAGATAGATTAAAGGCCATCACTGGACAGAGACTGTAGGGCAAAAACATATTTCAGAAAAGAAAATTTCTTGTTTCAAGTTAGAGTTCTCTTCACAATGAAAGGTGACCTTTGATATAATTCTTGCTTGCTCTTTGTATTTAAACTCCTTTTGCTTTCAGTACAACTCAAACACAGATGATCACTGTCTTCATCCTTTCTTTAGCATCCCTATTTCAATATTCCAGACTCAACCATCATTTACCTCAGCAGTCCCCTACTGTGCATCTGTCCCTCAAATCTTAAATACCTGTCCTCCCAATCTGTTCTGAGGCCGAGTCCAAATGAGTTTTGTGCATGTAAATTCTATTATCTACATGCATAAATGACAGAATCTACTGCCTATGCATGCAAATGTTAGCTATCTGGAGCAACCACTGTGCCACTGTGTATCAAGGGGCAAAGGTTTTTCGTACACAAAGAGAAGTCTATTAAGTATACCTTTGAAACTGTGGTTTTAAAATTATGTGCAAGAAAAAAAAGCACTCCTTCCTCTAAACAGCAGGTATTTCCAACAAGTGTAATTTTCATGTAGCTTAAACCTCAGGATAACCTTCAGAGGTTGAGTTATCCTTGCTTACAGCTCTTCAGGATTCACCTGGCCTTTGGTAATGCTAAAGCATATGTGCAATCTGTCCAGTGAAAGTGTTCAGAGGAAGAAACTTCATCCCACTAATATAGATTATCCACAGCATCTGAAAGATTTCAGGTCATAAAAACATATAAGGAAGTTTAACAATTTATTCACCAAAAAGACGCTGTAAGAGATAAGAGAGAACTTGAAAAGCCAGATGATGTTTCTGGTTTGGCGTTGTTTTTATTTTTGGCTAAGGCATGTTTTCTTTTAAATACTGCAAATCTCAACACTTTTATTTTCACTCACTCCCAAACAGGTGATAGACCCTTTTTTTTTTTTTTTTTCCTTCTTTTTTAAAGCCAGGAACATTCATTCCAGGACTAAGAAACTTCTAACACACTAAGTTTCAGCCCGAGGCCAACTTACTAACTACTGCAATCCGCTCCTGAAGAGGTCTGAAAATGGAATAACTTACTTACCCTTCATTAAGGAAGCACCTGGTTTATCCTCTGCATCTTCTATGTCTGTATAGAAAGTCAGGGTTCAGGCTATATCAACTCAGTTCTTTTGCCTAGCTTTAAATAAGAACTGAATTCAGTTCAGTGTGTGTGTATGTTATGCACACATTTATATACACCATTATATAGATGCCAGTTATCACTCAGTGTATGAATCAATCCCTTAGCACTTTATGATTTATGCAGCTTTCTAGGAGAGAAGTAGGCCATGCCAGCCTTGAAAGCACTTTAGCTTAGTTGTTTTTACTCATGAAGGACATGTTGTCCTGTAATTATTCTGTCATTTCTTAAAAGGTGAAATCCTTAACAGGTTCATGCTTTATGTGCTGCTATGTGTATGTGTGAGTGTGCATGTCTCACCAAGTAGGAATCATCATTATAAATTACTTTACAAGGAGCTACATAGGGCAGGACAGCTTAAAATGTGTTAAATATCCTCAGAGTTTACATGGACGGTTTCAGTGGGAGCAGCAGTGAAACAGGATAAGGGGGAGTCAAGGAAATCATTAATATGTTCCAATTACTGCCCTGATTCGCAAAATACACAACTGCATAAAAGTGTCACTTTCTGTTTTGATCCTGTCGGTAATGTAATGTAATGTTGTGTTGTGTTTTCTTGTATCATTTAATAGGGGCAGTATCAGCAAAATGTGCAACTTTAAACAATTATGCAAATTTTTAAGTAATGTGTTCAGAGAAAAACTGAAAGGAGATTCTGACATTAATCAGGGACTGCAGGCTCTGCTTGCAAGAGTTCTGTAAAATATAAGCTAACCTTAGTGGCTGAAAGGAAAAGTGTCTTTGCTGCCTCAAATTAACAACAAAAAACAGCCAAGAACATTAAACTCCCCTTTCTACACAAAAATCTATCATTCATCTTAAAGGAACAGTAAGAAGGCATATAAAACCTCCTCTTTTTTAGATATATCAGAATATTTGGACAATTTTAATAAACTTCTAAAATGATTTATAAATCACACGAATTATGGGAGCTCTACTATAGGTTGTCCCTAACAAGTATGGTTGTGCCTAACTAACGCTTATCTGATACACTGGCAATATGAAGCTAATTAAGAGTGTAAACACAGAATACTGAACTGGTTTCAAGAAAAAAAAGGTCGGCCTGGACCCCAAATGAAAACAGGGTGGAATCTGGATCCTTCTGATACTTGAAAAGAGTAAGAGGAGGTTCTGCTTAGCTGGGGTTTCTTTTAACTAGAGATGGGAGAGTAAGCAAGCCTGGGATCCAGGCTTCAGATTCAAATTTTAGATCTTTGTTGGAAAGTACTTGTGTGATACTCAGCCCTTACTGTTAACCAGGGAAAGAAGCATAAACCAGCCAAAGAAAAGCCATGTTCAGCATGACCATGAAAAGGAAATGCCATATCTCTCATGAGAAAGAATGATCTTAAAAGGCATCTATCCCACTCTCCCAACTACTGGGGTTCAGGCAATATCCAGGCTCTCTTAAGATTATTATCTGAACTGCTCTCTGAACCTGTTTCCCCACTGTCAGCTGTAATACATGAGGGCAGTTTACAAAAGAGTGTAACTTATTCACTTCGAATTTCCCAGCTTTAGTTGGTTTAAGTAAGACCCTTAATGTCACTTAAACATAGTGGGTTTGTGTTATATTTTAATTTTGAAAGGATTATCGAGAAAATCTACCCTTTCCGTTAACTTTCTTTGAAAAATGATTAAGAGTTTTAGAAAGGATCTCCACATATCCTCCCCCTGCCTGATAAGTTACCCAGAACGAAACATGTAATATAGACGAAATTTTGAAAAAATGCAGAGGCAAAATATAAAGTTCTCGATCTGAAATTACAAATACCAGTGTGTTACTTGGGAATGCAGTGTAATACGGTTAAACACTGTAAATTATACTGAAATTATCTTTACGTTGGTATTTGGCTCTGTATAGTTTTATTGATAAAAACAGCTATTTATTTTTCTTTTTATGGGGCTAACAATTACATACCACTTAAAAGAATTTGACTGCTATTAGCTGACTGCAGCACTTGTGAGCAAAAAGTCTCATTGTCTCACACAAACATTACCAGTAAGTAATATTCCTCCTAAGAAAGACTTTGGAGAACTGTTAATAAAACGGGTCATCTTTAGCTACTCCTTCTTAAAATAACACATTAGCAATCTTGGATTGCAACTAATTTTCCTGATATTACATGTAGAGGTCACTGTGAAAACCCAACAGAGATGGGATGTAATGAATGCATCACTCATAAATATGGTTCCTCAAATGTAAAAATCTGGCCAAGCTCAAAGAGCAGAGCAGGAGGCAAGACAGCTTTCATATGCTTTCAAGTGCCTTTAATGCACTTCATATACACTGGATAATTGTGTACCTCATTTCTTCAAAACTGAGTAGGTTATTTTGCTTTAAATCCATTTGTGGAGTATGCTGCTATGTATCTCTTTTAATTTAGTATAGTATTCTCTGGTCTAAAGCAAGCAGTTTAAAATTAAATAAGCTAGCATACCTATTGCACAAAGCAAACTACTGCATTCCAGTGAAGCCCCTTTGAAAGCTGTGTCAAATCTCTGCTGTCTCAGGGAGGAAAGTACCTCATTCCCTTTGCATTAGTCACCCTGCTAGAGATTAATCCTAATGAGCTTTTTCCTACAGGCTTGGCTGGCACACCCAGGATTTGCATTACATACCTGTGATTTCTCAATATTTATCCCAAAATGTGAGCGTTTAAATGCAGATAGATATCAACTTTCCAGAAACCATTAACTACAGCATTACTGTAATAGTTTATCGAGCCTAGAGTGAGGCCAGCCACAGGGTGCTCCCTCAGCTTTGGTAAGAAGCTATCACACAACTAAGTACTGTAAAATCAACACGGGCCAACACTCATACGAACACCGGTGCAAATGACACATCTCAAAAAAGGTCACTGTATTAAAGAGCAACAGTGCTCTCTTTTTCTTTATTTCATCATCCTCATTATCTCCTTCATTATCTCCCTATTGCACTGATTTTTGGCAAACAGTAGGCATCTATTTGATGTGACTAGATCATTTGCAGACTCTGCAACAGAGTTTCAAGCTTCCTCCCAGCTGTATCCTGCCCTCCTTACACAAACAACCATCCCTTGGCCTTTTCCACCCACCAACATGAGAAAAGACTAACAAAATTTCAGTTCACATAGAAACCAGGAGTTTCTTTGATCACTCCTAAGTTATTTTACTCTACAAATGCCACGCATGAGCAATTTTTATTGAGGGAACAATACTAAACTGTAATCTATATCTACAATACCACTAAACCATCACAAAAAAGATCTATCATTCAAAAAAATACTTGCATGCAACTTGGCTCAGTCCTTTTGAAAATAAAATAGCTGCTATTAGACGCATGGGCTAAATCAAGAAGCCTGGCCTCTTCTGGACCACAGGGCTGGAAAATAATCTTCAGATCTGAAGAATTTTAAAAGAAGACAGTAACAAGCCCTTTTCCAGTTAAATGAGGGAACTCATAGCTTGGTTACTGCAGCCAGTCTAAATCACCGCAGCACTTTATGCAGTGGAGCTGTGCCTTTAAGGAAGACCAAACTGCTTACAGTTTCAGAGTTAAAAAACACCACTTGAACTTTTTGCAGAAGCAAAATAGAAGTCAGCACAGCTCACAGTCTAATATACTCCACGAAGGACACAGTGTGAAACCAGACAGCTTTACTGAGCACTTTCCAGCTGCAGTCTGGCAATGGCAGCATAAGAACACGATACACAACTCAGTCTCTATTAACAATAAATAAAGTAGCATAGTTGTGCTTCATCATGACAAACCACAGTCAGGATAATCATTCACTGGGACTGGGCAAGAAGCCTATATTCAGATTTCTACCTCCCTTAAGTGTTTCTAAGGTACATAGAATCCTAGTAGCTTAGGGCTAGGTAAATGAAGTACTACGAGTTGTACATTGGTACACTTAACTTTTGGACATTCAGCCATTGAAGCAGTGCACAACAAAATTTGTGTTAATGTGTAAGGTTCCTAACCAAAGAATGAGAAATGTAGGTAGTAACAGTAACAGCTGGGCACAGCTCTCAGAAGGAGCCACCAGAACCAGACAAGAAGAGTCATGAACATAGGTTGCACCTAAATTTCTACTTCCTTAAATGTGAGATGCTCAGGCATCTGAATAGACAAAGAAAAAGGTATCTCCACCTGTTCTAGAATTACACCACAGAATTGTCTGAACCACAGTTTTTCAACAAAACAGCAGGCCCGCTTTTTTTTTAAAAAATGGAATTTTATGGTAGTGCCCTTTCTTTTTAAGTCTAACATCCCAGTGGTTTGAGCACTGGTAAGAAAGTGGGAAACTGGGTTTGAAATATTCCTGCAAGTGTCTTAATTAGTATCTCCTGCACAGGTTTCCTAAGCCCCAAGCCATCAGGCAGCCAGTACAGGGGCACTCGCCACCTCTCCTGACAGTCCAACCTCAGCAGTAGCTCTGTAAGATTCATGAATATTATGAGAAGTGCTCAGGGCCTGGAGACCTCAATCAGGGCAGAAATCTATAGAAAAAAGAAGCCTAGAATCCTTAAGACTTTTCCAGTCTCTGGGCATCTGAGACTGTTTGAAAACAGAAATGTGCTGTTTTCTTGCTGGGTACCTATGATGATCTTTTAATGGAGGAGAGCTAAGCTGACTCTGCTAGCTCCATGGAGCAAAAATTCCCCTTCTCCTACTTCCCATGCACAGGCTCTGACAGCGACATTGCCAGCTGTCTCTGTTCATGCAGGCCTCACTGTGAAAAAGCCAAACAACATGACTTTCATGCTGCACCGTTTAGCTTTGGCTGAAACTGTAATCGTGTGTCTGTGGTTTTCCTGTTTAGGTGCCTAATTTGACTGGCTGAGCCCGCTCCTTCAAGTGTGGAAGGGACTCTGAGGGTATAAGGAAATCAGCATGTTTCTGCCAGAGACATTCCACCAGCATCTCATGTTTGTTTAACATGTACAAACAGCTAAAATAAAATATTTGTTGGCCTCGGTAATAAACAGAATATAAAATAGTGTGAAATTAAGCGAGACCAGCTGGGCTCCAGGAGAAATGAAAGGAACAGTTTAACTTCTACTACACAACGATCTGGAATGCAGACACACTAAGATGCACTACTATTGATGTGTGGTTTTGATGCACTTTATATACAAAGTGCTGATTAGATCTAGCTACCAAAATTATGCCCTTTCATATCCATATGTCAGTAATAAAATTTAGAGGAACAAATCTTAGGATGCTTTCTACTGTTTTAAATCAACTGCTTTGCAAGCCAAGTTTGCAGTGTTGCATCATATGCTGTAGAAGTATGAAGTTGTCACAGCAGTGATAACTGATTCCATTCTTCCAGAGGAAAGAAAAAAAAAACGGAAAAAATAATTAAAAAAAGAAAATAAATCATTCTTCTGCTCCAAGGCAAGATTTGTCCAGCCCTTATGAACCTGTCAGAATTTCAGGATATATGTCTGTATAGCTTCTGTGTAGGAGCATTTAGGCCTCCATATATATATTTATATATACTGAAACTATAAAGCAAGCAACTGCTTAAACAGAGTTTTTTGGGAAACTTGGAAAAGTTGTTCCCTACTAACGCAGGACAGGCCTGGATTTTTTCTCCTCAATCTGGCAAGTGGAGTCAGGGACTCTATGACATAGAGGACACTATTTTATTTCATAGTATTAATGGAATTTTGAACAATGTATACAAATGGAAATGTGACTTAAGTTGTAATTCCAGCAAAGGATACTCTGTAATGCTGCCCAAACCACCCTCGTCTCTTTCTCTGGCTACTCACTGTGCTTGAAGCCTTTCCCACTTGCTTTCCCCTGGGGTTAGACATGTGGCATGTGGCTAACTGCCCTTACAGTAGATGACTTCTGGCAGCTGGACATTTTGCATCTTTCCCAGTTTGTTACAAAGAATGCATCAGATGTATTTATGCTTCTGATAGGTCTTCTAAGAAAGAGAAGCTGAATGAGGAAATAAAGTCCAGCCCTTGGAAAAGCTGCATGGGAAATAAATGTTAGGGCTAGATCACTGATGAAATAAAAAGTCTGGAGAAACACATTTAGAAGTCTGTCAGACGAATTACTACTTTTATCTCATTTCCTTGGCAGCTGGGCTGTTTTGATCTTTCACTTTCTATTAAAAAGAATATACTGGAAGTAGTAAACACTCAGGATCTACTTCTTCCTCCCAGTGTGAACACATTGTTGAACCGCCAAACCAACAGAATGGATTTTCTTTCAGTCACAACATAGGTACCTACTTCTTGCCACCCAAGGGCAAGTTTCCTCAGTTCATCCCATAATGAAGCCTAAGCCCCAGGACACAGCTTCTGTGGAAGATCATGTCTGTATAGTCCTATGCCACTGCACCTCCAAAGGCACAAGGACATCAGGAAGGTCACAGAAAACAGCAGCAGATTTTAGTCTGGTGATCATTTTGAAACACTACTTCTGTCCCTTGCTTATTGTCCCACAGCTCTTCTGTCATAAAACAAAAGATTGAAGGGACTCACTTTTCAGATAAGCCAACTTGAGAAGAAAAGCAACTGACTTAGAATCAAAATGAAAAGATTAAAGAACTTCACAGCAGCACCTGCCATGATGGCAGAAGAAACCACCACAGCATCACCAGTCAAAAATATCTGAACCATTAGTGAAAATCTGGATGAGAAATGACTGCCACTTGAATGTCTCTTCCCACCCTCTACTATTATTCCTTATCTAGGAACAGTATGAGTAAAAGCAAAACAAGCTGCTTTCTGGTCTCACATAAAACTTACCAATATTCACTCTCAGACCAGGAAAATAATATTGGGTCTTTATGGCCAGCCTGAAACCTGCTTCTTCTGTGGATGCAGCCCCAGACTGCAGCCTCCAGACTTGTGCTTAATGAACACATGGAGGCATGCTCTAGCAGCCAATAACGTATGCCCTATCGGGTCTTATTGCTTAAAGAACCGGTAATGCTCCAAAATACAAAGCTGCATATATTGCCACTGTAAAGGTCTGAATATGATCTAGTAATATAGATTGGTCACATAGTCATGGTGAGGTGGATAGAACACTACATAAATCATTCATTTATATGGTACAATGCAGTTACAGTAATAATACTATACATATGGCGAGGGGCCCAACTGGGGAAAAACGTTCTTCAGCACCCTGCACAGTCATTCAAGAGCTCTGTTTTTAACTACTTCTATCAATTATTAGAACTGCACAGTGCACAAGTACATCAGCTTTCCACCTGTGGGAACCTGCCTCCAACACCTTCTTTTCACCCTCTTGCCTGGAACTTACACTTTCAGCATCATTCAGCATCATCCAGCAGAAGCTTTTAGGAATTCTGCCTGTAAAGGGGCTCCAGAAGTAAGGCTGGGGATTCAGATGCTTCATCCAGGGGCTGGAAACGTGATGAAGGCAGCAAAGACAAGGGCTGACTGTGAAAAAATTTAAAAGGATTTTATCAGAAAAATCGCTGGGTGATAAAATGATCAATGAAATTTAATGTAGATAAATGTAAAGCGACACAAATTGCAATCAACAATTCGGACTTTATGCATAAAATACTGGCTCCAAGCTCATTATTGTGTCAAGAAGAAGATCTGGATAGTATATTATAGGTAATGTAAAAGCTGGACAAGTAATACAGATAGTATAACAGATAATGAAAACCTAAACTCAAAGAACAGAATTGTCAGAAAAAAAACAGCAAATTAAATGTTAAGAATCACTGTGAAAGAAATAGAGAGCATGATTGTATCAGTGCATAAATCCACAGAGCCCCTGTATCTGGTTCTGATCCCACTTCTAAAATGGATATAATAGAAATAGAAAAGGGTTGGAGGAGAGTGACAAGGATAATGAAAGCTGCAGAATTACTGCTGGACAGGAGACAACCAAACGTACTGGGATCCTCCAGTACAGAAGACATGCCACAGGGAGGATATGACAGAGACCTATTAAATCATAAGTGGTGTGGCAAGGATAAATGGGAATGCGTTCACTGCTTCTTCTGATATGAGAGCTCAGAAGCATCAATGTGAACAGATGCCACACTCAAAACAATGCAATGTACAGTCAAGCCGTGGAACGCTTTGAAGAAAGATGTCACTGTGGATGCAAAGGTTTGCACAAGTTCAGTAAGTGACTGGATTCTCGGAGAAAAAAAACTCATGATGGTGTCCTAAGTGGAAAAACCCCACAGGCCACTACAGCCTGTTTGTGTTTGGCAGAACATTCCAGAGGGGTATAGCTACATTCTTCAACTTTTGACTACACCTGGGACAAACATATGGGGCTGGATAAGGTTTGGGGTCTAATGTGGCTCATCTTATGCACTTCCCTAACCATTTGCCTTTGGTAGTGGAACAACTACACTGTGTTCACAGGTCCTTCTCCATTCACAGCTCTGCTAGCTGAAAAGGCTGCTAATCATCAGGAACTTGTCATTGCCTCATTCCTGGGGGTTATCTCAAATCTGTTAGCTAAGACTGCTTGTTTATGCCCTTACCTGTTTTAGTGAAAATGAACCCTTCTTAGAATGACAGTACTATTCAAAACAATTAATATAGCCCAGTCCACATTTTGAGGAATGCAGGTTAAGGGTTCTCATCTGAGCAGCTCAATCACCACACTGGACTAGGGAGGCAACAGGCCTCTGGAAAGGCAGGGCAGACTACAGGCCTGTCTTTCCCACAGTCCTTCTTTGAGAAATGAGGAGTATCAAACAGCCCTGGCTCAGGAACTCACAATTTGTGAATGAAGACGGTTGATGACTTTTCAAATCATTCTTTTTTTCATTCCTGTTTGGTTTCATTTTCACTGTTTCTTTGTCAGACCCTTTTCCTCCACAGGAGGTTCAGCTTTGCAAAAAAACTACACAAAATCCCCACATTTAACATGAGATATGTGTCAATCAGTGGCTCATTTAAATATTTTCCTGAAAACATTATCCAAAGGGTTATAAAAAATGGTATGTCTCGAAAGAAAAGTTTTGTGTTTATCTGTCTGCATTAAATTGCAACACACCTCACCGAGGCTTACCAGAAGAGCATGTCTCCCATTCAGAGTTCAACAAAGAAACCAGCACCTTGGAGACTCCGTCTGCCCCTACGGAAGGAAGCAGCATGGCACTCAGCAAACATCCTTGGGGGAAAAGTTAAAAAAGAAAACCATGTGAGATCTTTTACACTCTACTTAATCAATCCAACTAGCATCAATAAGGAACTAAGAATGAAGAGCAGAGCTGTGTGCTAATGAACAAAACTGAAAACTTATCCCAGTCCATTATGCATTTTCATTGTTTCTGTTTTCAGAGTAGATATTGTTTTCATAAGCAGGCAGATTATTAAAACCCAAACTTCCTGGTGAGAGCTGGGACATTACCCATGAACTTGCTTTTGAAGAGAACTGTCCACAGCCAGCAGATGAAAAGGAGAATCTTTACCCCACTAACTCCTCACGATATGAGGTAAAAAAAGTGCTCCTCAAGAGACAGGACTTTGCAAAAACAGTGAATCTTGATGAAACCACTTCACAAATAAGAACAAGGCCAGTTACATACAAAAGCAGCATAACCCACACATCTTGGTTGCGCTAAAAGACAATAGAAACAGACTAAGCACTTTAAAGAAATGGGGAAAAAACCCAGAAAATTTTAATATTTTTCTCTGCATTTATGAGAATGTTCTTTTTTCCAGGGTGTGCATCTGAAAAATCAGGAAAACCTTCCAGCCCAAGAAAAAAAGACTGTTTGACAGAAGTACTGTTTAGAGTGATTCATTTTAAAGTGCTGAACTCATATTCAGAGCCTGAAATCTAGGAACCACCAGCTGGGCTGGGATTCAAAATCACATGGATGGAGTGAGTTTTTGAGCTGTGATGCATTAAGCAGTGGAGGCAACCACTTTTCTCAGCTATTCCATAAGGGAAGGAGGAAAGGAAACATATAAGTATTAAGAAAAGAAGATGTAGCATTGTTGGGTTACCTTATCTTGCACTACTAGAGGCTGAATCAGAGTTTGCATTAAAAAGGAACTTCAAAAATTGAAATAAATCTTTTACTGTGAGCCATTTTAAGATGGAACTGGAATAAAGACAAAATAAATGAGATAAAACTGTGCATATTACATTAGTTTAAAAAGAATGTTTATGTACTGGAAGTTCAGTCATAATAAGAGAGGCAAGGAAAGGTCCTTGTCCCTGCCAAGTATCAGTATTACTGCCAAGGGAGGGATGACGGAGTCCATGTGGCAGGTATATGAGGGAATATCCATAGGTCACATATAACAGGTCACATGGAGGAAGCCTATAACAGAAGGAATTAAATAGCCACAAACTCCTGTACACTGCTTAAGGAATGAAGGGTGTCACAGACCACTTTGATTTTACTTTAGGAGTGAAGAAAAAAACGCTTTCAGCCCTCTGCATCCAGGTAGGGAGATGCCTGAGCTTACAGCCAGCAGTTGCAGCTGCAGACAGCACACAGGAGGACAAGGACACGGTGGCTATTCCTGGCTGTAAGTGGCAAAAGAAATGTAGGCAAAGTAGCATCCCAAGAACAGAAGTGGACCTCAGGATCAGGCAGAAAATCAGCAAAGCAGCTACCAGGAGGGTGTAAAATAAAGCAGGCCTGACCTGCTTTAACTCAGCCTTCACCTTTCTCAGCACACACAGGCACCAACGGGCACCCCTCCTCCTGGAGCCAATGACAGCCGTTGGCTGCACTCATTCCAGAGTAAATTACTCACTTTCTTAGTGTGATTTACACTAGTCTACCTCTTATAGTCACACAGAAATTATAGCAACTTGCATCTTACCAGTATTTACAACCATGAAGCTCTTGAGTTGTGTCAGAGAAACTTGACAAAAAGAGAAAGAACTACAGAAAGCTCAAAAAAAGATCAAAAAGTCTCTGTCAATGTAATAAGGGTATCAGTAAACACACTGATTTCTTCACTGTACTGCTAAAAGTGGCATTGCTATTGTAAACAAATTCATATTTTTAATTCAGTTTACTTAGCATTACCTATGACCTCCATTTACTTTTGCTATTTCTCTGAGTTTGCAAAATGAAAAGCAATAAAACAAGTTTCACTTTTGCTCCCAGGCAGTTTCATTTTCAGAAAAGACTATTAATTTGTTAAAAAAATACACGTTGATTTCATTGAAATCAAAAGCTGGACATATTTCTGCTGGCCTCTGATTTAATAAAAGCTTTTATAGAACACTCAAGTTTAGGTTAAATTAAGTTGACAGAATTTTGATAATGAATATTCAATGGATTTACAGAGAGATTAATTTAGTCCAGATTGTTAGGACAGCTATTGGATAAATTGCAAATTACAGAATTTCACAGAATCACGGAATAGTTGAGGCTGGAAGACACCTCTGGTAACTGCCCAGTGCAAACCCCTACTCAAAGTAGGGTCAGCAAGAACAGGTTGCTCAGGGCTGTGTCCAGTCTAGTCTTGAATATTTCCAAGGACAGAGACTGCACAACCTTTCTGCACAATCTGTTCCAATGTTCCACCACCCTTACGGTAAAAAACGTTTTTTCTAACGTTTAAGCGGAATTTTCTGTATTTCAGTTTGTACCCATTGCCACTTGTCCTTTGACTGGGGGCTTCTGAGAAGAGTCTGGCTTTGTCTTCTTCACGACCCCCATCAGCAGCTGGCCCACACTTTCTCTTGCTGTCTGTGCTGCTGATGTACCTGCAGAAGGCTTTCTTGTCACCCTTTACCAGGTCCAGCTCCCCAACGGCTTTGGCTTTCCTCACTCGATCCCCGCACAATCAGACAGTGTCCCTGAAATCCTCCTGGGTGACCTGACCCTGCTTCCCCCTCTTGTATGCTTCCTTGCTTGCTTTTTTATTTAACAGAAATGTAATATGACAGAAAGCTACACCAGATAGTCTCCTTAACGCAATTGCTTTTCTAGTCCAGTGCAAAGGGGATATCAAAGTCCTGTTTATACATTTTTTAAATTTTTAAATAAAAAAAGTGGAAAAACAATCTCTAAAAAGGCATGGTATTGCGTTTTGTTTTTACAGTGCCTCCCCAGTAACATGCTGTACACCACCAGCTCCTAAAGCCAGAGGTGGACTATAGTGTCGCACTTCCCATCCAGTCATGGTTTGTAAACTCTGAACAGAGACTTATTGGTGAGGAACTGCACTGGGTAGCCTGTACAATCTTCATAAAATAAATTAATGAACAAATAAATATTCCCTGATGGATGAGCCAGCCAGCAAATATCCCATAATTTCCTCCCCAGCCCTATTTCCACAGGTAGGCTGCGGAGCGGACACCTAACTATACTCCCACAAACACGGCTGCCCGAAGACCTTGGGCCCATTTCTCCTTTGCTGTTGAGCCTTTTGCGCTGTGAAGAGCAAATGAAATGTGAAAATAAAAGCCAGTTCTCAGGTATTTTACACCCAGTGTGACACCTGCAGAGAGCAGGACACAAGCATCGCTTCTGCCCCCCTCACTGCTCTCAGGAAGCCCCTTGCAAGTGCTGGGGGTCAGTAATGGCCGCCATTTTGAGAGCTGTGCAATCCTCCCTCAGCCTCCTTCCCCGACATTTACAGCATGGCTTGTACAGTTTTAGTTCAACAAAAATATCAGAAACCACTTTAAATCCTTTTTCCACACCAAAGTACACCTTCTTTGTTACCTGTAGCTCACCATTCCTCTCATAAGTTCCTCAGGTTTCTCTGTGAAATACCAGTTTCCCCTGTTTGGGACTGAGAACTCAGGCTGCCAGCACAGCGGACTGTGGAAGGACGAGTTTGCACGCTCATGGATGGAGCACAACTGCCTGTCTCTGCTCATGAAATTGTATCTAGAGGACAGCCACGTCTTCAGAAAAACACAGATGAAACTTCAGAGGCTCAAAATGACCCACTTACCCCTCAGAGCATTGCCCACATCTTCCCCACAGGAGGGGCTGCTCAGTCACTGCCCACAGCCCGTGCCCGCAGCCTCCCGCCAGAAACAGCCCCGGGCCAGGGCAGCCCTTGGGCAGTGGGATCAAGCCCGACTCCAGGGCAACCGAAGAGCAGAGGGATAAAAACCAATCTATGCAAAATCCCATGATCTTTTAAATCAGCACTGCTACTCTCTGGTGGCCTGAACACACAAGGACTGGGTGCTACTGCACCAGCTTGCAGCTTTTCTTCATAAGATAGAATTAGGTAACAGCAGGTTAATTTAACAGAAGGCTGGTCAGTACAGAATTTCGTAAGGTTGATTGAAATGCGTGTATTCAACAATCTGCTTGGGTCAGTTTTTATCCCAGCTCCATTCCCCTCAGCTTGGCAGCCTCAAATTCACCTCGCAGTGCCACAAAATCCCCATACCTGGCTAGTACCAAATGCACATGCCTCCCTGTCTTTCAGGACACTGGCTGAAGTCCCTGTTTCCTAGGGAGAGATCTTCGGGAGGGACAAATCTAAAGGTCTGTGCAGGCCACTAAACCCACAAACCAATAGCAAGTCTCACTCAATGCCTAATAACTCTTTTACCAAGATGTTTGCTAAGCTATACCTTTCATTCAGATCTTGATTTTCTCCAGTAGCAAATTTCTGGGAAAAAAACCCACCATGCACACACATACAGACAACTTGAAAATCACAGAAATGGCAAGGTCGGTTTCTATTTCCCATTGCCCTGCCCATCTTAACTACTGATATAAATACAGGCCTAGTGTAAGTACACTCGTCAGGTGTGTCGTTAGGAAGAACAAACAGCTGAACAAATATAGGGAAGATTTTGAAGGATTCATGGACGTTGTCCCTTGTCTAGTTCTTCAACCATTTGAAAAAGTCTTGTATGATTAAAGCCTTGCCCTCATCCATATGATCATCCCTGAAGACTGAGATGATCTTCTGTTTTTATTGTGTTTTCTTCCAGATTTTACCACAGCAATCTGGGCACGCGCCCAAAATTAATAAATGAAAATCTCCTCATGCGGCACAGCATCACACACCAGCAGCTAAAATGTTTTCTCTTTCTCTCTGCCCTGAATCCAAATGTGACGTACCCATAGCACAAAGCTGGTGCAGCAGAGGTGGTTGTGTTGTGTGGGACGTCGGAGCTGGTGTCACCAATGAGCGCTGGTGGGTCCAGCTCAGCCCTGGGAGAGGAACGTTCTCCCTTGGAAGAGGAACTGGGAGTACACCCGGGGAAGCTGCTTTGCCTGCAACCAAGCCAGCTGCCTAAGGAAATGCCAGACCTTGCTGCAGCAGGGTCAAATGTAGAATTATGTGGCAGTTTGATAAGCTACAGTACACTAATTTATTGGCTATTTTTAAAAATGTAGAGGAAATTTTATTACGGATTACTTTGCTTTCCTGAAAACTTTTTATAATTAAAAACATCTGGGAGATATTTCAATATATCATAAGCAAGAGGAAATCCAAAGCACGTGACTTCTAAGAAAATGATGCAAATACCTTTCTGTGCCAAAATTTACAGTAATCTGTTTTTCTTATTTTGCTATGGCAGGGAGGGAGAATGAATGCAAGTCAACAATGAGAAAATTACCCGTATAAACAATATTAGGAGCACTGTTTCATTTAAAATACTATTTAAAAAAAAAGAAAAAAAAACACTAAAATAGATTTGGCTTCCCCTCACAACTCTACCCCCCAACTAATTAGTCTCCAGGGAATATACCCTTCTGGAGTAGATAAATTGATGACATCAATCCTGAAAATATTAGGATGCTATCAGTAAGGAAGAAGTAAAGGTATAAGAATATGATTGAGATGGTTGTAGGTAAAAGAAACTACTGGTTTATTCTGCTGAATACTATGCTGCTTAATTCATATCACTAAATACCTACAGCCTGTATGGCAGTTTTTAAGAAACAAAACAAAATAAGCCACCAACAGAGTTCAACATAGCATTAAATACCTTAGTCTGAGTAATCTGTTGTCTTATAAAATGCAGTAAGATTTATGGGGTCTAAAAACAAACACAGCCAAAAAGCTTTACAAGAAATCCTCAACACAGTTACTAAAAACCTCAACAACTAATTACCAAGTCCACAATAAATGAAATAATGCATGAGGAGAATAGTGAAAATGTTCATAACCAAATCTAAAAGTCATGAGAAACTTGAAACTGGTGTTGGGTTCACTGGAGAGACATAGAAAAACAAAGCTGAACTGTCCCAGAGTTCAAGGTGGTTTATATTTAGAATTTCAGTTGAATGCATGGGCAACTGTCGTAAAGTTTACTGCTGCAACTTCACCCAGACTCACTATTTCAATCCAGGATTTTCATTCAGTGCTACAGTAGGGTTTGTCCAGACCTGTTGCTCTTGAGAATGAAGTTGGCCTGATATGGAGAATATTCATTTTCCTTTGCCCACCAGCCTGGCCGGGTGGAATGAGCCCCTGGCGCCCAGTGCTGCCGCTGGCCTGGCCTGCCTTTGCCTCTGACAGCCCTGGCTGTCCAGTCAGGCCAACCCAAAACATCCTTCACTGGGGGAGCGGAGTAACATACCTGGTGTATGTTGCCAAATCCTACAACTTGGGCTGAGCCAACTGCCTGTGGAAATCAGTGATTTTGTTATTAAAACCACCTTGTGTGATATTTTACTGGCCCTTTACTTTCTTCTAAGTTTTAGTGGTAATAAAATAGTTACAAAAGCTGTCATTTAAATTTTTGAGATCATTATCATGGGCTATCTGAACTAATCTTATATGTTACAACAAATTTGGCAAATCCCGCCTTTCAGTGTTATTGTTTCAGGCTCTTCACAGACTCAGGTATAACTTACTGCATTGGCAAGACTCATATCACATTTTAGAGGTTTTTTCCCCGAGTACTAATGACTTTGTTTAAAAAACAAAGTGAAAATCTTTTGAAGAACATGATGAGAATTTAAAAGAAAAAAAAATAAAATAAAACAGAAATTAATCCAGCCCAAATAGAGCCCTAATTATGAAATTATAATATGTCAAGTTTTAATATTTAGAGAAAATGCAGTGCTTGCTGGTGAACTGTACTATATAATTTAGGGAAGAGATGATGAACTATGTTCTCACAATTTCAAAGGCATTTATTTTGTTGAAATAACTTTGGGTTACGTACTTTGTGGCAATGAATGTCTTTTAGCAGCACTATGTGCAAAGAAGGCCCAGTTCTGATTGAGTACTCTGATTAGGACTGTAATGTTGCCAATGCACCAAAACAAAGATAAAGACTTAGTTCTTGATATTTCCTTGTATTTTGAAAACACTTTGGAGGGAGAAAAAGAAAGTATTTCATGCTATTAAACAACACACGCCCCTTAATCAATTGCAGTGAAGGAATTGTGATAATGAATATTCGTGGACCAAGTCTGAATTCTGCCAATATGTGTAATAATTGCATTTGACAATCAGGCATTGATCCTTCTTCTGCAGAGGAATAATACCTAAACTAGACTTCACATAATATCAAGTATGTTTGCATTTTTAATGAACAATTTTGATCTTATAGGCTGCCTGCAAAGTAAAATGTTTATTATTAGCAATGATGATTGTGGTTGGTCATTTAATCACCTGATACTGTATCTGTTCTCTGTTTCTGAATGAACTGATACATCTTGTGGAACAAACCAACCTCTACCCAAACAAAAACTATTCAAGTAAATGTTGGCAAACAGTGAGTACAATGGGATATCAGTTTTCGTGAACCAAGCAACAATTCTGACAAATGTTCGGAAACATTGTTTGGGCAATATTCAAGCAGCTCTGTTACACAGTATTTTTAGTGTAATAGAAAAGACTCATTAACATTTTCCTATGAGAAATCTGAGTTTGTAAGGATATTATATTTTCATGGCATTATCACAAATTGAATCCCTTTATCCAAAATAAATTAAACATTTGTTTCCTGGAGTACAATACTGGAATGAAAGAACAAGTCAAATAGCTTAATCAATAACTTTTTAATTTTAGGACTTGTCAGCTTTCCCTTTCTGTTTCAGATTTTTCCCTTCTAGCATCAACGATGACAGATTGAAGGGATATGTAAATGGGTGAAATGCCTCAAATTTGCAATTCGGTTGGAAAATATGATTTCATTTGGGAAATCTCACCTCTGCAGAAAAGTGTAAAAAAGTTCCAAGGTGTAATTGCAACAGGTGAAACAATCTTCTGGCCTAATAGCACCTGTCAGGGACACACTGGCACTGGCATTTTGTACATACTGGCACAGAAACCATTGCTGGGGAAAGGAGGGAGGAGCTGGTGCTGCAGGACCAGCACAGCCTGCCAGTTCCAACCCCCAACCCAAATCCCTCTCACAAGCCCTACGATAGGATTTTTACTAAAATGATTGACTATTCACAATGACAGGCACTGCCGTTGGGCAGCACTATTGTGATTCTTCCCATTTGGTGGGCACCAACAAAAGGGAGCTGCAACGTTTTCTACTACTACACCTGATTTTGGAAGAGGTCATCCCTGTCTGTGACTTCACATTGACACAGGGTTACACTGAGGTGGCATGCATGGCTTTTTATACATGTCGCTAAATGTAATCTGCACTTTTATTCTGTGGTGAGTCTGCAGCGCAAGAGAGAACCTGAGCATGTGTTTCCCTGAGCTGGATCTCAGGTGTCCAGACAATACAGTGAATTTGACTGAGCTTTTGATCAGTATACATAAAACGACCAATGAGTGCATAAATGAAGAGATTCTATATAATTACAGAAAAATAGCATGGTTGTTTCTAACACTAAAATGACAGATGATCTGTAGGAAACATACTTAGAAACCGAGTGCTAAAAACAACAGTGCAATGCTGTGCAGTAAGAAGAAAACAGTTACTCTTCTCCCTTAATCAGATGAGAACAACAAAGCCAGGGAGGTGGGACTGGAACCAGATCTCCCCCCTCTTGTGTGGTTTCCTGACAGATGATCAGTTCATTTTTAACTCTTCAGGAGTCCAGTCAGGTTATGGTACTTTAATATCTTGTCTTCTGCTTCTTTCTTTCACCATGCTTTCCATACTCCCACTGTGCTGTGTCTCATCTGCCCTCACCACACTGCCTCCTCATTTAATCACGCATCAGAAGTCTCCTTCTACCCTCCCATCTCACTACACTGAGTCTAATTTTCTCATTCACAGAGGAGGCTGGCCTCTCCTCCCTGCTTTAATTATGACTCTGCATCAAAAATAAAAATAATAAAAGCTAATTTTCCTGACACAGAAGTTATTGATGCTCTGGCCCTGGAGAAACATACATGCTTTTATTTGAAGTCATTTTAAACATTTTGTTTCTACCAAAAATATGAATTTAAGTAAATGAGAGCGGGGAACGCACCTTCTTTTTTTGGCTGGCTGGCTTGCCCCCTTGGAGCTTTGCTTTGGGTGTGTAACTGAGAGACGGCCACTCATGCACGAAGAATAGAGGCTTAATTAATTGGATTGGAATAGTAAAATGGTGTACTTGATGTGGGTAAGGCACATTCCGCACTTTTTGCCCATAAAGAATGTGACATTTTTGTGGAAGTGTTGAAGAGTGGGTCCAGGAGCCATCAGATGGATGAGACTTCATTAAATAGGTACAGCAGGGAACCCCTAGTCCTGTATCTCACACAGATTTTTCCCCACGCATTCATTTAATTAACTCTCAATCTGTATCTATGGTTCCAGAACAATTCTATTTAATTTTTATGTTATATGTTATATGTAATTTATGGTACATAATAAATAGTCTGTGAGAGGTGGAGCCATGCGTGGTTTGAAACAGGTTTTTCCATGTCCAAATGAAGCTGCCGCAGAAATCATTTTTCACTTCTGCCAAACTTAAGGCTCCATTTTTTTCTTTTCAGCCTTGAAAAAAGTTGTTAAAAAATCCCAAATCATCCAGCAAAGTTTATCGGGTTTCAATAAAATAGTGACTTCATTGTTAGCAACAGCTTATTTCAACCTTTTCATAAAATAGCTCCTTTTTACATTATAAGCATTACATACAAAATAAAAATATATGGCTTCAAAATTCTGTTTAATGATATTTATTATAAAAATAAATTAAAAGGCATTTTGGGCCCTCTCTCATTTCCTCATAAAGTGCACTGTGCCTCTTTTTAAACTATAGTGGTGCTGAGGTGGGGAATTCAGTCTCAGAAATGCCTCTTGCACTCTGCTGCAGTTTAGTAGGGGAAGGAGTAGGTTCCTAGGGGTAACTTCAACTAATAGTAACAAGAAATCACATGGTTTTGTGGGCAGCAAGTATTTTAGAAGACAATGCAATATGATTTTTCTTTAAAAATGCATCCTTTGTAAGCTCACTCATTGTTTCCTTTTGGGTTTCCAAGACACATCTTTTAAAGCTTCCTGAAGCAGCCTATCACATGTGGCAGCCCTTAACTTTGTTCCATCTTGCAGTATTTTAGGCCAGGAATACACACTGTTGCTCCTGGAGTGTACTGTCCACAGTCCGTGTGGGTTTTTTAACCACCTTTCATTCAAGGTCAAAGTGCAAGCAGCATTCTTATTGCATCTATCTCCTTAAGGACAGTGGCCTGGCAATATTATCTTTTTTTTCCCATCATGGGAGATATTTCAGTGTGGAGATCTTTACTGTTGATATCCTTTTTCTTTGAAGCTACTGAGCTCTACAAAGCTGTTCCTCATGTTCAGAACAGCCTGAATTAGAAAATAAAAGGATATATGATGAGCCATAAATGTTTAACAGCTGAGGAACTTTTGGTAGTAGCCATCAAGGCCTCCTTCATTTTCTCAGTCAGTGACCCAGTTTATACACTAGTGGAACCACAATTCTGCCATTCCTTGTGAAGGTGAGGGTCAGGGTTTTTTCCTACATCACAGATGTCATTATTAGAGTTACTCAGACACTCTGATGTGAATACTTGAGTACTCCGGGCAGTTAACTATTGCTAGCTGTGTTGAACCCTTGAAGAGCTACCACCTAGAAATGCTAAATCAAGTTGTAACAATTATGATAGGCAGTGACAGTTATGGTTTAAAAGAAAGAATTGTTTGAACCAAGTAAAATGGGTAATAAGAAGTAATTTCCCCCTTCTCCAAGTTATTCCAGACCAAGTACTTTAGCACTGTCCTATAAGGGTCTGCAGGCCCAAATGCTGCATGTGCTGGGCAACTTTGAAAATGTGGCTATTATTACAGCTAACCATCCCATGTATACACCGCCTCACCTTATATAAATTATGTAAACATCTTGGTTCTACAAGTTGGAGCTGGAAATCTGCAAACCATCTCATGAGACTGTCAGTTGCTGGTTGAGCTGAAAAAATATTGCGATGCCTAGGTTTTGTTGTGGTAGTCTGGCATTTCACAGTCAGGCCTGGGCAAAATCGGGATGACCACACATTTGCAAAAAAATGAGGAAAAGAGAACGAAAAAGAATTTCTCTGTAAATCTTATAAACATCAAGGAAATGTGCAGGTATGAGGCACTACAAGTGGTTTGTTCTTTCATTATCTGCCAATTCTTAAAACGAAAACATTTAAAGTTCCCTTGCCTACTTCGTAGAGACGCCTCGTACGAAAAAATCTATCCATACTATATGAGTTCTTTGAATTCAGGAATAAGATGAATTTAGTAAGTACAGCTGCAATAATTAGTGCAGCCAAGGGATCCCCATTGATAGCAGCAGACAAAGTCTCATTTAATAACAGCCTTAAGTTAATAGTGTACTGCTTTCCAACAGAAGGGACAACAGGGAGAAAAATGTACAATGTATTCATTTTTATTCTAAAGCCATTTTAAGTCTAAGTATCATGGTTCCAAAAGTGGCCTATGTTTTTATGAACTGGGAACAGGCTCCATCCTCATTTCTTTTAATCGACGAATGTGAGGGTAGAAAAAAGCAACCAAAGAAACAGTGTGTATAACAAATTAGAGAGAAAGGAGGTTGATATACTTTCAAGACAGTGATACAGCAGTCCATGCTGAGTTTACAGTGCTTGTGGTTTATAGCATGTGCCATAATTACTTCAGCTTAGAACTGCGTTGACTTTGAAAATCCAGAAACAGTTACTGAGGCTATAAAAAGTGAGACTTTGACTTCAGTGAATTTGCTCCAAGAGGGACAAGTTAAACTTAAAAATGAAATTTCAACTTGCATGCTGTTTTCTGAGGTAGGTCCAGGAAAAATGTCTTTGGTTCAGCCACCTATTTTGCTGTGTAAGTAGGACTGATATCAAAATCTTAAACCAGAAACCATGTAGAGAGAAAGTTACGTTACACAGAAAAGACAGACATGAGCAGCTTCCATAGAAAAATGAGAAGGTATTTTCTGTTGAAAAACATTATTTATGCAATTAGTAGTTGACTTACTGAACCTTTATATTAAGATGGTGTTCTAAGACAAAGGAATCTGCTAATCTCACTTGAAGCATAAATATAGAGCTAATTATGGCAGCTGACAGAAGTGATGGGTCAATCTTCAGTCAAAGGAAAGCTGGAAGAAGGGGAAGAGGGTACCCAAACATTTCCAATCTCAACCACTTTCAGTCAGAAAATAAAATAAAAGAAGGAGAAGCACAAGATTCCCCAAACCAATTGCTTTTTCTACAGCATGATGACACCATTTGAACCTAAGGTAGCAAAAATTCATCCATCTCATGACTTGGCTTCCCTAACAAACCACACAGTAGCTATTTGCATAGTAATATAGCTGAAGTCCTACGATGACATGTACCTTTCCCAGCAAGTCTTAAGTCACAGACACAAATAGCCATCATTCAGGAAACTGGCAAGACCTGATAGTTACCAGTCCATTGAGAAACAATTTGGAGCAAGCACGTTTACTACTAAAGGTGAGGTCTCTGAGGTACACAGTACCACAAGAAAGGTGCAGCGACTCTCTAGTTTAAATACAAAAGCATTATCTTACAGTATTCAGGTATCTAATGGGAAACACTCTTTTGTTCTTGGTCTCCTGCTGACTCTCCCTCTACTCCTTGAGGTCATAACCAAGCTTGCCAAAACTGCTTTCAGCACAAAAAACGTAGTATGATTGTTCCCCTTATTCTGCTTCTCACCCCTTCTGGTAATATTTGGTGAGCCTTCATGCCATTGCTGTTGCTCACAAAGTCATATGCTAGCTACATCCTCTAAGAAATTAGAGGTTTTGCTGTTGAGTGAGAAGCTGCAAGATATCTGAACGTCAGGTGAGGTGTGAGTGAGCTCTGCCTGAAAGCCAGGATGTTCAGGATGTTGCTGAAGCACCTTTAACACAGTCCTGAGTTGGCACACAGAAGCACTGCACGGGACCAGGTCAGTGCTAAACACGCTCTGTATGATGGTTCATGGTTCTTTCTGAGGTACGCCGTGCACTTTGGCTTCCTAATGCCAATCAGGCCCACCATTCTGAAAGGTTGTGCAGGATGATGTGGATTTGTTTGTTTGTTCATTTCCAGGTGTGATTTGTATCTAACTAATCTTCCCTAATCACATGAAATAATTGTGTGTTGTGTAGGTGAACATTTATATCAGTAGTGCAGCTGTGCTTGACCTGCATGCTTCACACGTAATGCACATCCACAACGGACATTTTACATGTGAACAATATAAATGGTGCCAAATTTTCATGCGAGTACAGAGGAGAAGTTATGTGCTAGTGTAGAAAAAATTTCAATGCTGACTTGATGGGCAAAGGAACTTTTATGTACTTGGACAAGTACAGGGTGTGGGTGAAAAAGCTATATCTGTACACTGTGTTTTGGAGTCCTCAGTTCATATGAGGGTTGGAAGGGTCTGCCGTGAAATACTTTGGTCAAGAGTCCCATCACTTGCATACTTCCATTGCTAACCTGCATTTGAGTAGCCATAGCACAGATGTAGGATGGAATTCTGGGCTCAGACTGGTCATACCACATGTCAGCAGCGCATGAAGAGACCGAGCTGTGCAGCACAACACGTATCGCTGATCAATGTCACCCCAGGGTCTCTTCATTCAGGACCACATTCTCTCATCCTAACTCTCTCGCTTGGCTTTAGCTTCAGCAATGCTCCTTACACAACATTTGTGAATAAAATATAATTCAGAAATCTGCAATGCAGTTGAACAGCTACACATCTCACTCACTGAATAACTTCTAACAAAGTAAATGTTAACAATGTTAAATTTATTTCTAAAACACTCAGCTACGTTGAGTAATACTCCTTTCCTTTTCCTGTTAAGGTCTACATGTCCAATAAGGGACTATATCTTTCACTCTCAAAGCCTGTCATATGAAAGACAGGATCACAGCGTTGGAGATAATATGCATAAAATTTAAGACCAAAAATAATTTTTCTATAAAAATAACATTTTTAGCTTGCACAAACTTCTATACTTTATCAATCTGCTTGTATCTCTATATCCTAACGAAAAAGCTTTCATAGTACAATGCATGCAGATTTGTGGAAATTCAGATTTATTTACAAGAAATCAGAAATATATTATTCTTACTAACTTAAACTGAAAGAAAGCCTTCATTTAAGTGACTTAATCACACCCAGAAAGCGTGTAATAAAATAACGACCTCTATTACATATGATAAATAGCAATCAAATCTCTACAAAATAATGATCAAACCAGATAATAAGTCTGATTACGTTCAAAATTCTGTGCTTCTACTGTGTTTTATTTCTAGAGTGTGAAAAAGAAATTGACTTATGAGAAGATGCTGGGCCAACAACCGAGGGGAGTCTAAGTAAACTGAAGAATGTCAGTTAAGCCTGGAGGAAGTTTAAATTGGGGTAGCTTACCTCTTCTTCCAGACCCCTCACTGTGCACATCATACCAATTTAGACCCCCTTGAGACTCACTTAGACATATACACTGAGACGTAGTTACTTACTTAGGCAAACTACTTAGCAATATGTAACCTCCATCTTGCCTCTGAATACAACACACACATTCCGAGTTCAAATTAGGAGAGCTCACACTCCAAGAGGTCAGAAGAGAGATGTAAATGAAGAAAAGCAACTAAATGGAAATAGAAAGAAACCACCAGTCATCTTTTTCTGGTTTGCCAGCATGTGTGGTATGCCAGTGCAGCAAATGGTGCAAGGAGGCCTGTGGAGTTTGAGAGATTCCAATGTTTCAAAAGCTGGTTCCAATAGGGTCTCATAACTCAGTGTCTCCCAAAGCTTTGGGATGTGCTAACAACTATCTTTGACCTGAATATCTGATAAATCTGCATGTTGGGATCTATTTTTAGTTACGGTTTTGTTCCTCCTGCTTTTCTTTGTGGCAGAAGCATGAAGTATTGACACGATAACCACCCTCAGCCTTCCATAAGAGAAATACAAGATTAATTCCTCCAGATTTCTGCAATTTCCAATTAGCAACTGTGATTTCATAATTTATATGTCAGGGTCTTTAAATTTTCAGGGCATCACTTCCTACCCCAACTGCAAGACTCTAGTCTCTCCTGGAATATTAAATTCTAAATACTAAATATAAAGGGCATATCCATACGACAGGGTAAAAGGAGATCTAAGTCTGTCTCTGTGCTCCAAACTGGCTGAAACAAGACACCTCTGGAACAGAAGATGTAATTTAAAACTACAATAACTGCTACTTAGGCATTGTATTAGGATACGTGAAGACTCCTATTTCCGACCAGGATTCTCAATAAGATCCAAACACCAGACACCTAAAATTACTATAGGAAGTCATTTGTCCTTTGTTTTATTTTTGTTTAGGAAAACGAGTAGAGCCCTACACAGGTTCTCTTCCAACACTCCTTCAGGAGGTACTGAGTATTACCTTGTACCCATCTTTCCTGTAGCCACCACAGCACAAATTATGCTGAAGGGCAGGAAGCTCCCTTGTTCACCTTGTGCTGGAATCCCTTCTAATGGAATCCACTCTGCAAAGCTTGATCAGCAACAGAAGGAACAGAGCAAGCCCATCTCAGCCTAGCTGTCAGAGCTCTCACCTGCGAGACACGAAACTTGATCTTCAGTCCATCTCCACAAGCATTAATAGGAGCAGAGACTGAATTTACATTTCTGAGAGACAGAATTCTATGCATAGAATTTGAGAGACATACAATACAACCCTCAAATATCATGTCTGGGGCTCACAACTGGAATAGTCACCCACTGACAGTATTATCAATAGCTTTTCCAAACTTTCCATTTCACTACCTCCATTCAGTATAAAAAAGTCTGGGCTTGTTTGTTCAGCAGCTGTAGAGATCGTACAGTAAAAACAATCATAAACATATCTTAGATATTGTACTAGTGATTCATGATGATGTGAACAGGTTGTACTAAATTCCTAACCTGATGGAGGAAAATTAAAACCTCATTTTGCTAACAAATTGCTGTGTTTGCCCATTGGCTCCATCCCAGTACAGTGCCAAAGAACAGCCTGAAGCCATTCAAATAGCCCTCAACATGCCTGAATATCTGTTTTGATCCCCACACTTCAAAATTAGAAATCTAACTGAAAGCCAAGTGCTGATTAATAGTGACATCAAAGTCAAGGCTTTAAGAATATGTTTCATCAGTAGAATGAGGTTTGTGTGGGCTAGGTACCTAATTCAAATCCACTGCCTACAATATGTAAAGCTACAGAAATGACTAAGGTTTGCAGGTTACAAAGAGCCAAGAGAGCATGAATAGAAAAGGTGGAAGAGATAAGAACAGAAGGCAGAGGCAGCACAGAAAGCTGTCACAGGCTACATAAATAGAAGAAACTTCAAGAACATATTGACAGCATTGTTGAAAATAGGGGACAACTTCCTGTATGCACATCAAAGACAACTGCTCCATCACCAATCCACTATCTAGGCAGAGGAGAACAAAACCTGATAAGACTCGAAGTGAGAGAGGAAGGTAGTACAGCATCTTTTCTACCCACTTACCATCAGCTTAAATAGCCTCTTCCTGCAGATATGTATACGCATCATATATTGCAGCACATTTTAGAAATAACCAAGGAAGTCCTTTATCACTCCATATGCAGGTCAAACTAGTTCTAATCCAACAGTTTTCTCAGTAGGACACCACCTACCATGCGAGGGTCAGTCGCTGCCTACGTGGAGGCTCTGGAGTCTCCCTGAGTGCAGGTTTGGTTACATCTTGCTTCATTCTGAGGCAGCAGCTCCCATTACACTCTGTCAAAAACTAATCTGCTGTCCATCAAAGTGGGCACAGTAATAAGTCTTCAAAGTAAACATGGTGCTGTGACATGCTGTCACCCCATTATGAGCACTGTTGGCACATTCACATCATCAAGCCAGTACGCTAATGCCTGAACCCTAAACACAGCCCCCTTCTGCTTAAAATGCCAGAAAACATGCTAAGAGTGAACTTTAAACCACAACTTTTTGGGAAGGCTCAAACCACCGTAAGCAGGTCTGGAACAGCATAATGCTGCTCTGGAAGGTGTTATTAATGGTTAGAAATGGCTCTGGGCAATGAGGGCTGTGTGGTAGACACAAGGAAGCCACAAACAGTCAGGGCATCAGTTGCTGGTGTGGAGAGCTGCAGTGAGCTAATCCTCGGAAAAGAGCTTATGGAAAACTGTGAGGGAACCGTAACAGCACATTGCTCCTAACCAGTACAGCATTTCAGCACTGAAGTTCCAATAGTAAATGCTAATTGAGGAGTATTTAATAATTGAACAAATACTAAGTAATAATTTAATAGTGTACTTTGTTGACAAATAAATGTATCCAATATGCTCTTTTAATACCACAAATAGTATCCGCTTTCTTGTCAATGCTGTTCGTTAGGAGAGCAGCAGCGGAGCTGTACTGTACTATCTGCTACAAAGTATTTGCAGCCATATGAATTCACCCTGAAACATACTACTATACATATTGATTCTGAGTATAAATATTGTCAAGTAGCATAATTTTATCAATTTCACTTTTAAAACTCTTGTCAAAATAAATTTGGTAATTCAAGTTTTCAAAGAATTGAGCAAGATGCCTTATTAACCACATTTGCTTTTATCTTAAAAAAATCAGATTCCCCACATTCTGCAGTAGCCGTTTCTCTATTAGTTCTGTATTAGACTGCCAACACCTCAGGGCAGAGATTGCCTTATGTTACACACATGCAACACAGTATACATACTTATCCCTCAGATAATATTCAAAATAAAACAGGAAACCTTAATATGAGCTCAGCAAAACAGTCTCAAAGGAGAAAAAAGCAGACTAATCAGATGTGAAACAAACACAGTTATTTATGAGTCAAAAGCTCGGCTCAAAATTGAGCTAAATTTCCTCCCATCCCTATCAGATGTGGTGTTGAAGGGCATTATCCTTCCTTCTGTGAATGAGACACTAATACTAGGTGTTACAGCAAAGATCTTGCAGAAACAGTTCACACTCTTGAACGGTGTTTTGAAACGCCCTTTCACATACAGAGCGGATCTGTTTTTCCTCATGCTTTGAGGCATGGGAAAGCATGGGACATGCTTATCCTCAGAGAGCTGGCCCTATCCCCAGCTATGCAGAGTTAACATGATGATCTCCTCTATAGAGCTCTGAGGGTGAAAGGCTTCTCTCTGCTTTCTCTCTAGCCTCTACATGTCAACGTAGTAAACCGAAGATACCTTCTGAGATGGCTTTTATGTGCCGCATAGAAATTGGACAATTAGGGAATTAATCAATAAAAGAATGCACTAGAGACTGCGAATATGCTGGTGAAATGAAATGCTTGATACACCTCTTCGAAACCCACTTGAGGAAAGGCCAGCAACTGGGCAGTTATGAAAAGCTACCTCTGGGTGTCAGATAATAAAGGGCTAACGGTAAATGGCCAGACTTAAAAAAGGCTGAATGCAGACCCACAGGCATTGCTGATAAAATTGCTTTACGTGCAAGTCCCTACCATGACAGTAGACGGCTGCAAAATTTCTCCAGCATGGGGAAGGTTAAAGGTGAGAGGAGGCAGGGCTGGGTTTGTGCAGGGCTGTGTGCAGAGGCTAGGCGTAGCACCAGCCTAGAAAACAGACCATTTTTGACCAAACAGGACAGCATTAGTCAAAGTAGACAGATATTTGGGAGCAAAATGACAGCAAATGAGTGATGTGGACAGGCCTTGAGCACACTGAGTGAGCGACTGAACCTTGGCTGCTCACAGGGGAGGTCTGGCTTGCGCACATGCCCCTGGCACAGGGGAACTGGAAAAGAGCCAACTTCACACTTAGGCTGATTCTCCCTTTCGGTCTCAGGTAGGTTTAGGTCTTGTTTGTGCTTGACAGTATGCCTTACTGAGATGGCTACAACACATTTCTGGTTACCTGTTTCATACAACATCCCCTGCACTTGGCAGCAGCCCTGTTGTTTTGCAGCCTTCATGATGAGGGCTCTCAGCTTGCGTGGGAGCTGGAAACATCCAATCCCAAAGCACTGGTTAGTGAATGGCCACCTTCGGCCTCTCCCTGGTGTAAAAGTCACTATATTTTGCCATTTTCCCCTCAGGGGTTCTCAAGCCAATTCTCCCTCCCCAGAGTCACTCCAGAGCAGCTCCAGCCTGCTTGGGGCAGCCTCATTTTATATCTCTGCCCTACTCTTGGCCTTTACTCCCAGATGCAGCACTAATCAGTCCCTCCCTTATATACTTTACCATTTGCCATTGTCTGTGATCCACATTTGTCATTTATTTGTCTCTGTGAGTGATTCAGCTCCTGTGTTACACACGGAGGGACAGTGACAGTGTTTGCTGTGGAGGTGTAGCACAAACCTTGCTCTATCGAAGGCCTGGGCACTGGTATCCCCCAGTGCTCAAGGTGATCCCTGGCAGCGGGGTCATTCACCATAAACATTCAACAGAGAGATGCCTGGAGAATAGTGATACAGAGATATCTAAGGGTGATGGCTCTAGAGAAATAAATTACTCCCCAAAGCTTCTATGATTTCCTGCCTCAGACACCGAAGCATCAAGACACAGAATAGCCTTACTAACAGCTTACTGTGAGGGATATTCAGGGCTTTTGGGTTTATTTTGCTGAGGGACACTAAGTGTCTTGAGAGAGATAATACACTTTATCGGGCCATATGAGAAAGCTGGAAAAAGCAGCTACATTTTCCAGAACACGGGACCTGCATGAGGTCATTTAATGTTTTGATCCTTTGAACATCATCACTCTTGGCTCAGTTTGGGCACTGCATCTTTCCAAAGGCACTAATTGATTTGGCTCTGCACAAGATGAATAAGAATATGACAACTAAAAATTCATTCTTGAACAGAATGCTGAGGAATGAGTAATATACCTCCTTTTACACTAATTTCTATAATAGGTTCTAATTAAATATGGCAAAGAAAAATATAGGTAGGTTGCCTTATTCAGAAACAAGTAGATCATCCAAGCAACAAATTTGTGGTACAGCAGTTTGGCATTTACCTCTAGCCTAGAAATTTGTACCAATTATCTTACCATTAGCAGAACATGGTACATCACAAATTGCATACTCCAGGCATATAATTTCAAGGGCAGGAAAGGCATATCAAAAACATAATTTTCTAATTCTGTAGATGAGGGTTTGTTTACACAATCTTATAGCATTTCAGATGAATGGAGGCAAGATCAGTAGAAAAAATTAGCTTTCCTATAGATAATGTAAGCCTCGGCAGGCCTATTTCTTAAGGCTTACATTAATGTCAATACAAGTTTCAAGGGATTACCCACAGGATACTCTTGAAAATAAGATGTCACATTTCAATGAATTTAACCCAAGGCACAATTTTTTAAGTGCACACTGTAAATATTAAATAAATTTGTCTACTCCCTTGTAGCTGCTGCTTATTGTTTGAGAAATATTTGAACTTAAAAACTAAAAACTGTGAAAATTTTGGCATGTGCCAAAAGAATTTTAGAATTTTGACATAAACTGTGATCTAATTAAACAATAAGACCTGACAAAACAGTCACCACTGTCTGATAATGACCTCCTGGGGCAGTTAAACATACCAAAGCAAAGCAGAACAGACTGAGAAGGTCAGCAGCAGCACTAAGAAATATTTTATGAGAGTTCTAACCATTCTTATAGCTCCCATTTTCTTTGTTTCGTTTTTCTCCTATTTAAAAAATAAAACACAAACATGGAAATATCAAAAATACATTGTTCTGAATTATTTGCAAGTACAAAAGCTCCAAAATATTACTATGTGGTCTGATAAATAGGCCCGGTTTGGCTGGCACATTATTTTGCATATTTCATTAAAACTTAATTATCGCTCTCATCCAGGATAATGAATACCAACATACTGGGGCTAAAAACAATGTGATGGAGACAGACTGTACAAGGTACTTATTCTGCTAGTAGCATATGCATCCCTCTACAACGGACACCAGAATACATACAGCTCTGCAGCCTCTGTCAGATATAAGGAAAATGTTCAAATTCACAGTATTGATAGAGTCTCTTTGTATGGGTTGCCCTGAGCTGAGATATTCATATGCAATTTAAGATTTTCAGGTATCTAACTAATGTGCAATTGAGAGTAATTTTAGTGAGTTGAGCTGTGCCCATATAACTCGCAATGATGGATACATTCACAGGTTAGTGCAAGGTTCTTAAGTGCTATATCTAAGTTTACACCGCACAACATACTTCCATGGGCAGCTTCCTTTTCATCCACAACAAAACTGAGCATTTTTTAAGGTACAGAATTAATCTGAGGAGATGTTTACGTTACTTCTTTTTCGTAATGCAGTTAAATGTCTGGAAACACAGCACAGGCATCTCCTCATGGAGCTGACAAAACTATAGCATCACTCTTTATGGATCAGCAGTAGAGCCCATCCCTTTGTTATTTGCTGGTTTCTTTGAAAGACCAAAGGTTGAGAAAAAGTGCTACAAACAACATACTTAAAGGAACCTCAATAAATTAATCTATAGATTTGATTTCTTAAGTCAATTAGACATTTGTACATAATACCTAAAAGTAACTCCCTCCAGAAAGGTAGGGACCATATCCTGGTATAAAGGCTCTTCCTAACTTGGAGAAAAAGTCCACATAAATACAGGGACATGCATACACTGAAACTGCATGTAGCTTGCTGCTCTGTAACATCCCAGCAGCATGGCAATTCTTGCAGCTATCTTACTACATTTCCTCCCTCTAAGGGTAGGTTTTTGTGGGTTTCAGAAAATGTATCCCAATACAGTAATTTTTTTTGCTAATTAAGAATATCAGAGTACAGATATGCAAAAATGATCCTATTTGCCTTTGTATATGTAAAAAGGATTTGTTCACCCTCCTTGTCCTCTAGAACATTTTGATTTGTTTTTTAGTTTTTAAGCAGTTAATGCTATCCTTACCTGCCGACTTCCATTGGGATTTCTGCATGGTTTAGTCTAATTACTCTTGATGTTGGACCTCTCATGCTATGAGCTACTTCAAAGGAGAGAACTAGAAAAGGGATTGCTTTTCTAAAAAGTGCAATATCAAGGAAAAAAGATAACATTTTGTTCTCATGATATGATGGACAAATCATAGAGAAAATCTATTAAAGTGATAGATGGTATAAATTTTAATATAAAACACCAGCAGAAGTGCATTTTTTTCCTGGAGTGGCTTTGAAATTGTACAGTCTCTGTTTTGCCCAAATTTATTGCTAAAGCCTCTAGTTGAAAAGTTCGCCAATGAAGAGAATCAAAGTAATCAGATTTTTACATTACAAGAACTAGTAAAATCTTGGTTCACAGCTATGATTTCCTAATGAAGCACCAGTACCTATAAATGAATGTTGTTTCCTGCCGCAAGGCTCCCCTGTGTTTTAAGTACAGCGCCCATTTATCCATCAGCAGTGACCAGATACTGTCGGATTATGATCTAATTTTCTGAGCAACATAAAGCAGGTCCATTTTTTTAAGGTTTAATGTAGCATGTAGTTTATTGTAATTTTTCTGGTCAAATGAATTTTTCCGTGAATATTCCCATATATCCCAATCAAAACATAGTTTTGGTTCCTGCAGCAACCTTTTTTTCCTGATCAACAATTGGTGCTTTATTATTAATCCAAATACATATGTTACAGCAATGTTATGATGTTTTGATTAGAAGCAGCAGACTGGCAGTCGGTCACTCAGTGGTACTGAACGGAGGGAACAAATTTAACCTTAAGCTAAAATTCCAGAACAAATTCAAGCTAAAATTATGTTGGCTTCTAGCAAGCTGTGCCAAAGCCCAGTGCCCTGTTCAGTGGTGGCAGCAGTGGAATGAAAGTACCACAGCTGACCCAAACGTGTGCCAGACAGCCAAGCAGCGAATGGTCAGAGCAACAGAGGAATGCACCGATTCAGCAGCCACTAACAGCAAGGCTCATGTGAAATCCCAACCACAGATTAAATTAACCTCCTTCCATCATCAGAAACACCAAAGGAAGGCAGCGTGCAACGAGCCATGCTGAAACAAGAAAGTGTTATTTATAACTTCCAGACCCAGAAACGTTGAATTTGGCTCTTCATCTATAAATTACCCATTTATGCCTTTAATGGGTATTTCAGGGCCAATGATTTGTAAGACAAAATAGAGTGTTGAGACTCATGCAATAGCTCCGTGTATTTACATGTTAACCAACAGGTTCAGCCTTTGCCCTAAATTTTCTGGGTCAAATTATAGCATTAATCAGAATGTAGTTAATCGAGTTGCAGGATTATATTTAAAGGCAGAAGTTAGTTTTCTGTTTTGTGGGTTTCAGTGTCTCCAATAGCACAATATGTTCTCAATCAATATTGCCATGCATTTGTCAAGATCTGTGGACTTCTGAAAAGAACATATGTTTGGGACCATTCTGTAGTTTATTATATCCCAGCATCTGAGGTGTTAACTTGTTCCGTTGTTGGTCTGAGTGGAATTCTGGCAACCAATTAGATTTTTAAATGATCAAATAAAAATAATAAAAAGCTTTCTTACATTGTAAACTACTCTTAAGCATCCATTTTTTGGCATTTTGTAAATGTAAAAATAACTGGATTTTTAGAAAGCAATAGTTTATAATTATATGGGTAAATTCATCTTAAAGAGCAGGTTCTCTGTCCAAGTTACAACTCCTAATAAATGTGGATTTATAATAAAACTAATGACAGACATTAACCACTGAGGTGTCAGCAGGCACCACTGTAATTACTACTGTGATCTGCTTATTGACAGCTGTAACAAATTCTAGCAGACAGAAGCTAGAATCTTAAGGGTAGCAATTGGGCTACATTTAAGTACTATTAGATCCTAACTAGTCAGAACTGTCAGCCTGGCCTTACTTCAAAACATAAGGAAAATATCCCCAAAAGGAAGACTTTTTTTTAGCCCATCCCTTTTCTTTTTACTTGAAAGAATTTAATAGGCTGCAAATATTCTTTGAGTAACAGTCATTAGGGTGATGTAAAGGGCTGCAGCCTGCTCTCCAGTACTGTCTTCAGAGAGAACCAACCTACAAACAAGTTACCACAGGGTAACGCAGGGTGTGAACTGGCAGCGCATCGGCTGCTCTCCGGTAATTGCCTGTGCGCACGCTTTTATCCTGAGGTTACTTCAAGGTTGTTTATCTTTCTTTCACAGAGAGGTAAGCTGCCTGGAATTATCTGATTAGCTGAAGGGAGAGAGGGTGCAGATGGGCTGATCCTCTGAAGCAGCTGATGCACTGTGGGTCCACGGCCTCTCTTAGCCCACACTAACGGGCTCCAAGTTCATCCAGCTCCAGCAACCTAACTCCAGCTGGGTGGAGTGACTCAGGATTTATGTTGCTGGAGCTGCAAGCAAACCTGGGCCGTTACTCTTCATCACGCAGGGCCATACTATATCATCAGTTTTTAAGTCTAAGTCCCAACTGGAATCAGTTAAGAGATCAGCCTAAAAATCAATGACACAATATGGCCCAGAGATAGCAGCAATCCTTCCTGTAGATCTCACATCTTTGCTTCTAAATCTCCTCCCTTGGACAGACCTGGCTTGTTTTTTTCTGTTCCTACTACATCTGAGTAAAAATCAGAGATGGCCCCAGAGTAAATCACAGCATCTGAATTCCGGTCACCTGGATATGTCTGAAATTCGAATCCAGAACCTGACTTTGATTTTGTACATGGCCCTAATGTCACACAGATGCCCAGTCCCCACACTTGCCAATCCTCCTGAGAGCTGGGGAATACAAATTCTCTGCTAATGATGGAAAAGAGCAATGGAAGTAATTTTCAAGAGATTTTCACAACTTTGCAAGATCAAGTACTTATCACTACAGGATAAGACAATAAGATTCCTCTTAAAATGGGAAGTCTCACACTGATCTTCTATCTTCAGACCCCACAGACCGCCAGCTCAGCGGAAGAACCTCTCTGGTGGGGACTTTCACTTTGGTTTCACACCCGAATGCTGAGAGTTCAGCTCGGCCTCTGTCTCTGTAGCTGGAAAGAAGAACGTCTCATCAAAAGCAGTCTCTGTGGGTGTATTTTCCTGAATGAAAGACACACAGTTACATTTCAGCAGTGCAAGAGTTTACAGGTTCCTTTTGTTCAGCTCCCCACACTCATATGGCACTGCTCGAAGACGCTGGTACGTGAATGTCTCATCTGAACATGATGGAGCTGCCTGACAGGTGGAAGCTCACAAATGCAATGAAAAGTACCAGGGCAGTACAGCTTGCTTAAACTAAGTGCATTTGGCTAGTTTTTAAAATAGCAGTACATTTCGAAGACAAAAATGCCACTGTCAAGGCTGGTTATAACTGCTGAGAGGTGAATAAGATTAAAAAGATTTTTGGCATTCCTGCTGCAGGGTCCCACCCCACAAGCATAGCAGGACAACCTCCACCTGTGGGGACGCCAGGCGGACCCGCGCGTCTGTGCGGGTGGGTGTGCACATGCCCACGTGTGGTTTCTCAGCCAAAGTGGATTCAGAATGCCATGGCTAAACTCTGTGTTCATTTACAGCACCTCTAATCCCAGCAAAATTAGTGGGAGAGCAGGCGTGTGAGGCGGCACAGCGCTCGCCTCCGGGCTGAGTGATTCCATTCAATAAACACACTGCGGCACTTGTGCTGAATGAATGCTTTTACCTTTCCCTTTAAACCTGATATTTTAGATATTAAGAGAAAATAATTACATCCACCTCCTGGGAGGTTTATTTCAAATCGTTGCTAGGGCCCCACTGTGGCCAGTGCTTACATTTTTCAAAATTGATTTTAGGCAGTATAAATAGTCTGAAGCTGCCCGTGACATTTCCTCACCCTAACAATGACACACTATTGCAGAAACATTTCTGAATGCAACACGTGGTTTTGTTTTTTTGGCACTGCTTATTCATTAACCCTTTTGTCCTATGCCAGCAAGTGATGCCTTCACCACATGAACACAATTATTACTGTTGACAATTAGAGAGGGACTCAGATTAATATCTTACCATATAGGCTCACACTTAAAAGTGATCGTGCTCCTGTAACTTAGCAAGTTACTACTTGTCAGTTGAACAATAGAAAGAGATCATGAGTGTGCCTTCAGCCAGCCCTAAAGGCAGACGAAAATACATCAGCTTAAATCACCTTTGTGGTATTGTCTGCTCCTCTCCAGTTGTGTGCGCAAACACTCTCCATAGAGAAACAAATCAAATTAATTTACCCGCTATTTCAAACAAAAACTGTTCTTTGCAATTCTTTGTTAAGGTGAGGCAAGTACATTTTAATTTTTAAGTTAACTTAACGATTTCTATTTCTGACTGTTTCTGGACAGCTAATCTGCGGAAAAAAATAAAAGGAAAAGACAACCTGTCTCTCATGAAACAGGCTTTGAGTACTAAAGCTTATATTAATTTAAAAATAAATATCAATGTAAGTCTTTATTTCTAGGTTGGTACTCTAAGCCTATAAATACAGGGTAAAAGGCATGTGTATGAAGAAAAACCTATTTAGTAACTTGAATGATTGAGGTGTGTGGATCAAAGGTGTTCAGCACCTTGTAAATTCTGGAGGTACATGCTCCAAGTTATAATTTTTATGCTTGATATTTACACAGACATTTTTCTGCTGCAAGCCATGGAGACTCTGTCCATCCCTTCAGCTTTCACCTTTCTTCCTGTTTCCATATATGTATTTTTAAATCCAGGATGTTATGAGGTGACAAAATGCTTATGATGACGGACGTAAATATTTGAAATGTGAAAGCAAATAGCTACTATCCCAGCTGAGCACCACGACCACTAATAGCTTGCCTAAAATCAACTTGTGAAGATGAGAGGCACTGATGAAACAGTACGGAGTGTTTCATCATTCTGTGGCTTGAAGGCTGAGCCCAATGGAAACGTCTTAACTAACCTGGCAAAACGTGCAGGGCTCTGTGAGGAACTCTAACGTTAGCAGCCCGCTGACTTCCACCACATGCAGAACTGACTCGCTACTTCAATTAAAATGTAATCTTACAGGAAAATCCCCAAAGGCCAATTCCAGTAGAAAAACACTCCCGCAGATTTTCATTGGCTCTAGATGTGGCCACCAATACTCCTAGCCGGCTCTTGATATGATTTTGGTCTGAAGAAGTCTGAATGCTTTAAATCCCTGAGCTTAAAACTCCTTCCTATGAGCTGAATTTAAACCACATTGGCGTGACTGTGCTATGCACACAAACACACATCAGTGAAAACAACAGCGACTGCCCTTTGCTAAAACATTTGTCTATTGATTTTGTTACAGTATTAGTTACAGCCATATCTTGAGTCTATGCTGTAAATCTGTTGCTGTTTAAGTGTTTCAATGATAGTATAAAACTCAGATCATATTGATGTTGAGGGTAAATATGTTTTAGCTCAGCGAGTTGCTGGAACACCACTGAGCCAACTCTCTGAATTACTGCACTTCCTAGAAATTTTGCACTTTTGGAACGTGAGCAGAGTTTCAGCCTCTGGTTTTCTAACATTACAGTAGCTGCTTAGCAAGAGCTCCTCGCTTTCACAGTAAACCTTTTCAAGGAATATTTCAGTCTGTTTGTTCTTTTCATTAATACTTGTGTGCATGTGCACACAAACGCATGCACGCATTTTGTTCTTTATTTATAAAGCACAGGGTGAGAATATGATAATATTGTATCAAAAAGAATCCAGGAAACAGCAATAAAGCATTCAGCCTGAAAACCTTCTGTCAAGCATCTTGAAGTGACGTTGCTTCGTTTGTTACACTGATCTACACAAGCCATTATTGCCATTTGGCCCTGAATTATTAACCACCAGTAGAAAGATTCAGCACCCCTTCAACTCCAGCTTTGTTCTGTCCTCCAGGATAAAAACAGATTACTCAACGTGCGAGTTAGAAAACATCTGCGAGTACCTCAGTGCTCAGCTTCTGGTGGTAACCTTGTTAGTGCTCCAAATACCTGCATGTAACCACTCAGCATGGCACCCTTTTGGATTTCTCTTTATGAATAATTTTGCTATATCACATCCATTTTCATGTGCTCTTTATTACAGCACACGACTACATTTACTAGAGTACCACCAGAGAATTCTTCTTGTTATCATCAATGGTGCCACGTACTGTCCTATCCGGACTGTAAACCTGGCACTTTTCAAAGCCCATTTGTTGTTGTTTTTTGTTATTTTACTTTATTTTTTAAAATTCCCACAAAGAATTTCACAAGTGGTAAAATACTTAAATTAATATTTGACACCTACATAAGAAGCAAATTAAACACAAAAGGAAGAATTTCAGTAAATTTTAGGATGAAAATGGAGTGAAAGATAAAATCTTTGTTACTTCAACATAACATTTTACGTGGGAACGCTGTGATTTTTCAACCAAAAGTTTAATTTTCTCTGGAGTGACAAATGAGAGCAAATCTGGGACCTATCCACAATTTTTTTTTTTTGCCTAGTTACCAATATATTTACCATATAAATTGGAAAATTGAGAAGAGGTTAGGAAAAAAAAGACTAGACATACTGTTCCACTTTTACTAAGCTGACAAAAAGGACCAATTACAGAATTTGAGGGGAAAAGTAAGGCTCCTTGTGGCGGATTTTCATATATCTAAATGTGGTTTCATTAGAAAATATCATGACCTTCAGAGCATACATTAAAGCCTAATGTTCCCAGGCATTTAGTAGAGATTTGTAGGTGGGAACCAGGATCCAAGCTCCCTCCCTCTTTGCTAATAAAGATGAGATACTTTGGGAAATCGAGGTGTTAGGGGAAAAGGTTCTCGAGCAAACTGATAATTATAAAAACAAGGAGTCATCAGGTACAGATGATGACATTACACCAAGAGTTCTGAAGGTCTCAAGTACAAATGGGCTAGGCTGCTGGCAAGAGGCAAGCTCTCACTTGAGCAAGGTATTGTTCCAAAGAGTCAGGCCAAGAGAATGTTGTCCCTTCAGTGCATAAGAGACATCTCAGAGTGATCAAGGAATTAGAGTCTTGTATCATCCATCATAAGTTCAGATTGGGTATTAGGAAAAATTCCTTCATGTAAAGGACTGTAAAGCACTGGAACAGGCTGCCCAGGGCAGTGGTGGGGCCACCATCTCTGGAGGTGTTTAAAAGGCATTTAGATGAAGTTCTTAGGGACATGGTTTAGTGCCAGAGTTAGGTTATGGTTGGACTCGATGATCCTGAACTCTCAAGATTCCAACCAAAATGATTCCATGACTATAAGATTCTACCTCTGATCATCCGAATTGGGTAAACTGATTCAAGTAATAGGAAACCATGCCCCAGTTTCTTGTGATTCATCCTGTCTGTGTCAGTACCACAGCAGGCAAGGAGAGCTGCTTGAGACACAATAACTCCTGTCACAATATGAAGGAAGCCAAGTCAAGAATACATATACTGCTGGGGTAAAAATCTGTGTAGCAGGAAGCTGAGTACGGCATTCAGGTCAATTTTCTGTACCGCAAAAGGCTAACTACTGAAGGCCTCATGTTCTGTATTACACCTCAGGTTATTTCATTGTCTATTAATGCTTTAGGAGTTCCAGAAGCAGTGAGATGGCAGCATCTGCAGAGTACATAATAGTTAAACACCCTTATCTGCTTAGGACAACGGAGGACCATAGTGACACCCTGAGATACCACAAGCAGCTGTGAGAATGAGCAAGAAATTAATTGTTGACAATTTTACAGTAATGTATATCAAACTAAAAACCCAATGAAACTACAGCAAAATCTGCAGCTCCCAGAAAAGAGGAAAATAAAAGTTTTAGGTGATGAATGAGATACAGTGAGTAACAATTACACTGTCTGAATGCTCTGAGGAGACCTAAGATTATCTACCCCAGAAGGGAGATGAACAATAAGGAGACATGTGAGAAGCACGGTCATGAATGGTAAAGCGAAGGTAAATCATGTTTTTTCTGGCGCAATCAAGAATCAAAAAACCCTCAATCAAAAGTTAGGGAATTTCAAATGTTTTGTATCATTTATAGGCACTGGAAATAAATGAGACAAAAAACTTTTCAAGATACAAAACTGATACTTCTACAGAGAAAAAAAAAAAGTCAGAGTTATTAGAACTGAGTTTTGAAAATGCTGTTGAAGGAATACTGAAGTCCTTCCTTCCAAATTTAAATCAGTCTCAGAATGTTGTGTATTATCAAGACACTGAATACCGTAAGGAAGAAAAGTCATCCCGCACCTTCTTAATGTAGGACAAATGTAGACACTTGTTATCTCAAGTGTCTGCCATGGATCACTGTCAGAGACAAATCTAAAGTCCTTTCCAGAGTGCAGACAGCTCCATTTGTTTGTTTTGATTGTATTTATTTCAATTTGCCAAGCAGGCAGGTCAACACAGCAGAATCAGTGACCAACTAATAGCAGATGAACGTCAAACTATCTGCCGTCACTAAATAATGACATATTCACAATGTTCACAATGGAGAAGGTGCTTATTTTGCTAAGTGGACGACAATTCAGACCCTCTTTTGTACTCTGTAGGTTGTGAGGAACACTTCACTCCTCCAAATGCTGCAGATGCTGATACTTAAGCTGATCGCGAAGGCTGTTTCCCACACACATGAAGACTGGCCCAGCTGTATCACACGGAAGAACTCAACGCCTGCACTGCACTACAGACTTGATCTGGTATGAAAGCTGATAGTCACCTTACAACCTCAACTACAACAACATAAAAATGAGTGCCACAATATTTTGAAACACACTTTTCACTGTAAATTCCCAAATAATACTTTTCAATATTCATAACACAAAAATAGTTGCCAAAGTAATAATATTTTCTATAAAACTACTATAAAAAAAAATCCATATGCTTTATTGTCAAGTTTTGTAAAGGAGAATCCAAAAATCTGCTGCAGTCCAAGTGGAGAACACTTCTGGGCCTTTCATCCAAACTCCAGTCTCACTTGTATTAAAAATGAATAAATCTATAGTTTGTAGAATTTCAAAGAAAAAAACCATACTACAACACAAGCAATACAAACGCAGAAAAATCTGCTTGAGTTTGGAAGGAGCCTGGAAAAAAAGCCTCAAAATATAAACTGTCCTATTCATCTCAAAATGGTCAAACTCTGAAACCAACCATGATATATCCAATATTAGCATCTGCAACAAATTCACCAGAATATATAGTGAAGGCGAGGAATATTATTAACTAAAATCTACAGAGAATTTCCCAGAGTGCAACACGCCTCCCTGGGAGAACAGGTGCGGAAGCCTGGCTGCACAGGGCATGGAAGGTTAAGACAGGTACATCTTAAACAACACACCAGGGCTGGGTTGCAGGCACTCAATCTTTGAAGAGTTTGTGAAATGCCGCTATAAGAGCAAGTCAAGGTACGCTTCCACAGCAGCTTGCAATTAGATAAGGTACTTACTCTTCAACACTACAAACAAGTTTCAATAAGATCAGCAATTTTCATGACCCAAATGCAACAGCAGTCCCAAAGTATTCTAAGAAGCCTTCATCTTTATGAACAAGTAAGAAAAGGCTATGTTGAATTTTGGCAAAACTAATGAATAAGATGCTTGAATGATTGGTTCCCTAGCAGAGAAAATTGTGCTTCCCAGTAAAAGTTTAAATGAAGATTAAAGCTGGTCATCTGTAAGGGGAAAAACTGGTCTATTGCTATCGGTAAAAGAAGAAAGAATTGGAAGAGCCCTACAAGAATATGACGCTGCCAGTGGAAGATTATCTGTGGAAGGTTTGCAGATTATTTGCACATGTCCTTGTTACATAAGAGGCTGCAATGAAAATCAGATGGCTCAGCTCCTTTCTTACTCTTTATTCAGACTGATGAAATTAACTTTAAAACAATTCTGCTGTACAAACTTCTATAAAAGAGGCATAAGGACTTACGTGTCTTAGAGCGGGAATGCTTTTCGACTTATTGCTATATGTTTTCCTAAGGCACTGACAGGTCCTTGGACAAAAGCCTCTATCTATGCACATGGTATAACCGTGTGTTAACAGCAATAAAAACCTGTTTGGGTAAAAGGATTTTCTTGTTTGCATCTTTAAGTGTGAGAACTGCAGGGCTAAGCAATACTGATGCTTCAAAATTTCAAGAGAGGGGATACAATTTTCCCCTGCAGTGTCATCCAAATGGTGCACAGTAATATATGAAAATACATATATTTATAACTTTTAAATACATAAGTCAAGGTACAAATTGAAGTATTTTTTTTCTTTTAAATGCACAGGAATATATCCCATTCATAAATGAACTGTTCAAAGATTGCACTGGGACTTAGAAGGCACACCAGCCACTATATTCGCAAGACCATCAGCCTACTAGGCATCCCCAGTGCTCTCTGAACGGCTCAGATAGTTCTGGCAAAATAAAAGAGAAGCATCTGAGAACATTGGGGAATAATGAGCAGTGACTGGCTGGTTATAAGAAGTATTAATAACATGGCTTGGAGGAGAGGTAGCAGATGACTTCATTTAACAACATGGGTACAGTGACTCATTGCCAGGAACGGAAAGAGAAGTGACCAGGCTATCGGCTGACTTTCCACTCGGACGTTCCTCACCTGACCATGTGCCTTGTCATCTCTGCCGCCCCTGGGCACATGCAACAACTGCACCCCAAACATCTGCTGTGCTCGCCTTCTGCCCAGTATATGAAGAGGAAAATGGTCAGTCTTTCCTCTTGGCCACAATTCTTGACCCAAACCATGACAGGATAGGAGAGATGAGAAGGTGGCAGGGACAAGTCCATCTAAAAGCTTTGATTTGCTTTGTCCATGATACTTTGTGTTGCTGTCACAGGCGAGAGCTCACAGATGAGAGAGGGAGAGAACGCTATCCAAAAGCCAACTGATCTATCCGTTGGCCTCTCAGGAGGAGTTGGCTGTATATCCTGGAATGCCTAATGTTCAGAAAATTTATCTTGGTAAAGGCTCAGGAAAATGTATGTTTTTATTTTACCCAAAGTAAAAATATTGGTCAATGTGAAATTAAAAAGTGAAAATAATACTCCCCCTTGTAAAAAATTCCAGCCTCCTACACTCACTGTATCTCGTAGACTTCTAAAACAAATAACATGCATTTTATGTGTTTTTTCCTACTAACGTTTTATTGGTATTTATAATGCAGTACAGAAGAGACTTTTAAGAGGGAAAAAGGCAAGTTACAATAACATACCAAAGCATTTAGAAAAGGCTGTGATTGCAGAGGACACAGACCATGCTGCCTTCCTTTTTCTTTCAAGGTGAGGAACAGAAAAAATCATGCAAGCAATGCAAATGCTTTCTGTTGCAACTGGGGCACACATTGGCATAGAAGGAACATATTTCAGGTCACCTTTTCACACGTCCTATTCTGATTCCAGCTAAAGAACTATGTCTACTGACCCACAGAAGTAGTATGTATAGATCGCCATTAATACAACAGGTAGCAAACAATAGAGAAACCTCCCAAACACAGTAGGCTATGCTTCCTAAAATAGAAGTAATATGCAGGAGAAGGGGAAACAGCGTGGCTGATATCCCTGTAACTAAATGGAGTTCTGAGCACATTTTTCTCTTAATTGTGTGAGCTAGGTGTCAGTAACTAGACTGTTTGGAAAGGCGAAGTTTCTGATCAAGGTTTTTAGATCTCTGACCAGCTATCCAAGATGTGTTCGAGATGTACAAATGTAATTGCTCATGGCACTTGTTGAATATAGCAGATTTTATACCCAGAGTGCATGACCGATGTTAGCCAGTTAATCCTTCAGAATTCCCATAAATTAGCTCTCATGACTTCTCTTCAGGACAGCACCGGGTAGTCTGTTATTCGGATTTTACAGTTATTGACACCTGACAACCTTTTCAGCTGCCAGTGTCATCTACTGCTGTCTTCATCAGGAAAATTTAAACAAGACCTCCTCCTCCTCCCAGCCTTGAGGATGACTGTTTTGAAATGAGAAGCTCTGGTGTCTTATTTCAAATCCAATGGTTGTCCCTATGGTCAGCTCATCTTTAGAGGGGTAGCTGGTCATCTGGACTGAGACTAGATATGGAACTAAGCACAGAGCTGTCTTTGCAAGACTGGATTCAGAAAGCAATGGGCCCACGTCAAGCTTGATGAAAGACTCAGTTGACCCTCTAACACCCCAGGCTGGGGTATGAGGGCTCCCGGTAACCCACCAGGGATGAGCTGAATTCTAAATTGTTTCTGCCATGTTGCTAATATCATTTGTGAATCTGGTGCTTTTTCCTCCTGACTGCCACTAGAGCTTGTGAGATTTGAAAGACAAAACTACTGATATCAGATCTACTTCCCACTGCTGTCCCTCAGTCCCCAGGATTGCTGTAAACACATCAGCTCAATGCTGGTTTGCAGTGGCAGAATGAAACTGCACATGTCCAGCAACTTATCTGACACTAAAAGAGATCTACAGTGGGCAACTGTTTTCCTTCAAGTGTAAGACAACAGAACCATTGCTTAGCTCAAGTTGTTACAGTAAATACAGGGTACTGAATTAAGTTTAGCTTCAATTAGTGATATTAAGACTCACAGCTCTCAATCAAGCATGCTTCCACCACACTCTCCTTAAATATGTTTTATGTTTGTGTATTAAGCCAGAAGTTCTTTCACAGATGTGCTTTTTTAAGAACCGCAGTCAAAATAAAGACATCGAAGTAATAAAGGCCTGCAACCCAATAATAATAATATGTTAATTCCAATAGCACAGAATGGTAAAATTCCTTCACATTTCAGCAAACAATCTGTCTTTCTTACAGGCTATAACGGCGCAGATGACTAAGGCAGTCTCTGAGGGGGTGGAAAGGCATGTAGAAATGTTCTGGGCTGCAGCTTGTTAACCATTCCAATGGAAGCAGAGTCCACTGCCTCTAATGAGCTCACTATTTTAAAACAAAGATATTGCAACGACTGTAGAGTTCATTGGTACCACCAATTAGTCAAAATATAGGCTTGGTTATTGTTCCTTCTAAGGTAAAGCTAACTGTCATTTGAGGGCATCAAAGCTACTCTCATCATTGGTGAAAGCACAGTTCGCTGTACCATCTCGAGAAAAATCATCCAGAGAATGGGAAAATAAAAATAAATAGTGCATTAAAAATAACATTATGATGGCTACTATCCAGATGCAGTTGTTAGCACTTGCTCTTCTATTTAATTTTCTTAAGCATGAAAGCTCATAAATGCATGACTTTTATATTGGACTCCCTGTCTGCAAGGCAGGATATTTTGGATTAGTGCATTAGTTTAACATTAAGTACTAGGTCACAGAAAAAGACGGGAATTTCTGATACAAGGTCAGAAACATCAACACCATCTTTCTCACGCAACAGTGGAAGTTAGTCTGAGGTTAAGAAAGAGGCTTTTACTGGAACCAGAAGGAACGTAATTCTATGATGACCATGTTGCATCACTGCACAGCTTGATGAGACAACCAGGAAATGGGGAAGCCCTAAGGGAACCAGCACGAGGGTTTAGGACAGAAAGCACCTTGAGAGAGGAACTTGGGCAGCGAGGAGGAAACAGTGGGGAAGAGATGCTGAAATATTACCAGGTTGAAAAAAGCTCATAAAGCAACCCCAGTAAAACAATTACAGCACAAATGAGTGGCAGGTTCTGTCACAGTCATTTTTATCCCCAAAATAAAGACAATGAGGAGATGAGTTAGAAACGCAGTGGGTTCTGTTCACAGGACAAACTGAAATCTCCACAAGAGAAAGAAATATGGGCCATGTAGCATGTTTAGTTCCCAAAGGTTCAAGAGAGGGTGCCCTGATTGAGAACCTATAGCTGATCATGAAGTTGTTAGTTCTGTCCTCTAGGAAGAAGTAGAAATCACACCAAACAACATTTCTCCCTTTAAGGCTGCAGCCATTTACTCCCCCCCTGCCTTCCCCACCCTTTACTGTCTAACCAGACAGGCAGCTCCATCTAGGAAGTGGAAGGGAGGCAAATTCCTAGAACTCTTGGCCTTCTCTACAGAACATACATGGTATTTATTTAGGAACTAGCTTTCTGCTAATGACCCATGCCCCCAAACAGATAACTTTTACTACATCATAGTTTTGCACTCAGTAATTGCTGTTTGTTTGCATTTTACAAGAAGAGCTGGTATAAAACAACATCTGAACCATCTCAGACTGCTGGAAACTAGAGCTCATTGGGAGTTGTCCAGTGAAACTTGCTTGTTGAAAATGCTGGTTCATCAAAATCTCTATTTTTTTCCCCCAAACTCACTATTTCAGCCCACATCTGATGAAATCCTGTCTGTCAGGCAGGCCCTGGCATGTCTGGCCTCCTGCCAGCCTGCCTGCAGAGCGGCTGGGAAGCCCAGTTTCTCAGACTGCTGTATGTCCTTCTACTGAAGTTCTCAGAACTGGATCCTTATCTGTCCAGAAGCCTTTCCAGCCTCAGTCAAACCAGCTTTTGGGATCAAGGACCCTTGCCACATGCCCGAAAATGACTTTCAGGCTCTAAAGCTTGTGGGTGTCTGCAGGATGACACCTCATCATACTGAATCCCAAAGCTTTCAGACTCCCAGTTCTGCTATAGGTGCAGGCTGCCTGGCTCCCATACTGCTCCACAGGCTGGGAGACAAGTGGTTTAGAAATCGTGGGTTTTTGTTCTCAGGACCGACCGTATGATGGACTGTGGGCCCGGGAAGTCCTGGCACCAGCAGAATTCCTTTCACTTTGACTCTTCTCTGCAACTCACAGCACTAAAACTGACCAAAATTATGTCAGACTCCATCAGTCAGCTCAGTGTTCCCTGCAGCACAGTTCATTTCCGATATACTGTGCTTCCTGTGGTTTTGGCTTTTGTCAAAAATGGGGGATAATTCTCCCCTCTTCCTTCCTCCAACCTCAAAGAAAACATTAAAATCTATGGCAGAATGGAAATTCTGTTTCCCGGCCAGCTCTACCTGTGCTGTTAGAAGCGAGATATTTGGCTATTGCATGACAGTATCCAGAGATCCCTGTAATGCAGACATTGGTATTTCAAGGTCTGTTTTCTACAGCTCTTCTCTATTAGGCAGAGATTTATCTTCCTTTCAGCCAGCAGAGGAGAATGCACCTTGCCCTGCAGAGGCATTTTTAAGTTTCGAAACAGGCCCTTCTATTTCCAGCATTTTCTTTGAGATTGCTTCAGTCAGTGCTTGATAAAGTAACCTGCACTGTATCAAAGTGTTGATGCAGAAGCCCCAGGAAATCATAATTTTCCAAAACCTTTATGCTAAGTCTCTCAACTCCTGCTACAGTAGCTAATACAGTACGAACAACACTCATCCTCTTAAACCTTTGGGTTCCTGTGTCTAAAAATTAATTCCTTTAGGCTTTGTTTGTTTCTAGATATGACGAGCTCAGTCCAGGATTCATAACACTTTGACAAGAATATGAAGAAAAAAGCAAAAGTATCTTCAGGAAGTATAACTGAAAGACTGCCAGAGAGCTCACAGAACGTCAAAATGGTGTGCAACATGCCCAGCCTTGTTTTCCTTTCCAGTTAACTGAATGTTAGGCATAATTTACAGCCTGATTCACTACAAAATACACCCACAGTTTCCCTACAGTAAAAGCTTGCACAAGGCTTCTGTAACGCTGAGCCTGAATGAGTTCTTTGCTAAATCAGGCCCTCAGGATTCCCAGTACGCATACGTAAGCACGGCTGGAAATGGGGAAGGAAAGGCGGGCAGACTCCTCAGCGCTGCAGTACAGGCCTGATCTGTGTAGCAGACCAGAAGGTCACAGCGGCGGGTGGAGGAAGCACTGTTCTGCTCCATTCGGGCAGAAGAATTTTATGTTTGTTCAGAAGCATGAGAAACTTTGAAACACCATATAAGGGCTGAGAGTCAGGCCCTGCTGGAAAAACCTGCTGGAGCTGAGCTCTGCGCATAACTCATATGAACATTAATGAGAGTTAAATGCATGCATTGAAAGAAGAATAGACCCCTTAGTGATTTGTCAAGATAAAATTCAAAATAACTTTGAATGCTCTGAGGTAAATATTAGGTTTAGGAATTAAAAACAGCAGAAGTAGTGGAACAATTGCCTATAATGAGATCCAGGAACAATCTACCCACTATACCAGGTTTTCATTAGAGTTATGGCCTGCAGCCATACCACCTTGTGCTGTGATCTTAAAAGCTAAGACGGGTTGGGCTGGTTAGTATTTGGAAGGGAGACCTCCAAGCAAGCTTACCACTGCAGGAACAGCTTAGTGATGCCATAGATAATGTTCTTCCTTCTGATTCACTATTGGATCCAGGTGTTGGGAGATCTGAAGGTCTTTTGTGCAAGGTCCAAATCTAAGGATCTGATGATCTGCGGTCATTAAAGTATGCCTGTCATTTCTCCTGAGTGTTACAATGTCACTTTGAAATGGCTACTGCATTTCACTGTAGAAGTGGTTGCATATCAGGAGCAGGTAAGTGCTGCCAATATAATGTAATAGTCAACTTCACAGGGAGGTGGAAAAGCTCAATTTGCCAATATGGGGTAAGTGGTGTAAGTCCCAAAAGCTCCAGAGAGGTGCTAAGAAGTGTCTGCTGTACTTTTTGAAGGGTCCATATCTACTCTGGAAACATCGGTCCATCTCAGAGCCCTGCAATGAGAGGGTACTTTTAACCCTGGGGTTACCACTGACGTTATCACTTGCCTATGTGCTCTAACCCCTGCATACACAGCTCTGCAGCAGCTCCTGAACCATCTGAGTCCACAAAATGGGCTCCAAGCTGTTACCAGCAGTGGTGGAGGAGCAGCTCCTGAGGAAGCTCAGCTGTCTATCTGATGGGAGAGTGGCAGACAGCTTGTCAGCTGTCCCAGCCCTGCCCTTAAATCTGCTGGGATTAAACCCCTCAGGCGTTAGCCCTGCAAGGAAATCAGGTGCATATTCAGTTGTTGACACTGAATAGCTCCCTGTATCTAAATCAATGGGACTAGTCACAGTGCACGAAGCTGAAGATGCATCTGTCTTCAAAGAAAGAAGGCATGCATGAGCAGTGCAGCTACACAATTCCTAATTGATGTTCTTGATTTATTAACCTCCCTGGTTGTCATCCAGGACACTGTACTCGTTTTGTTTGTCCATGTAGGACATGATCCCAAATACTGCCAAGAGCCCTTGGGTCTGTAGTGCTCAGAGGGCTGACTTCATCAGGAATTCACCGAAATACATCAATTGGAGTTCATTGAATTCAATGGGATTTGAGAGCATTTGGTGTCCCCTAGGAGGCAATTAGCACCTTCCAGAAAACAGGCTTTAGACAATCAAGTCTAGAAAGTTCAGATAGGTTTTCCTCTGGGTTTTGGGGCAGTTACTATTTGTATATAATAAATAGCCATTATATTTTTTGCTTTCATTTTAAAATACAATTTTAAACAGAGCTTGAGCTGTCTATTTACATTTGGTATCATGCTAGGACTGAACACAGCAACAAGTCTCTGATACTGGTGAGTAACCTACTGGTGATTTGCCAGAACTGAGTTACTAAACTGATCTCATATGGAAATGCGTTATAACGTGACCCAAATAAAACAGCTCTCCCCTCTACCATGATGTTTTTATTTGCATCTTGTGGCTGAATAAAATGATCTGTTTGAGATGCTCATACAACTTCCAAGAGTTGCTTATCTCTGACTTCTTGCAGTGACAAGGAGGAAGCCATGAGTCTGTTGGCTTTAAGTAGCTTCCAGGGTACATTATGACCTGTGTTTGTACATGGGCCATATTTGCTTAATATCCCAGTTTTACCATTGACTTCATGAGAACAAGCAGGGTCACATAAACCAGCTGGTGATACATATTTCTGAGAAGAAGGGAAACTACCAGCACACACTACCTGCTGTCTTACATCAAAAACTCTTCCAACTTACTGTAAATGAGGTTGGAAACTGGAGCCATAAGAAAAGCCTTTCTTTTGATATTTTCATTTGCACTAAATAAACTTTGCCCTTGCATTTCACTCCTATTGCCACATGCATTCCTCTTGAATGAGTATGTTTGATATCTGTGTCTGTTATCATAACGCCGAGAAAATACCATGGCTGTTCAGCACAATGAAGACTTCACTGCACAAAATGCTGGATAGGTGCCTGAGAACTGACAAATTGCATATTAAATCAGTTATTCAGGACATCTTGCTGATCTGTTTGAGTGAAAAGGCCTTGGAAGATTTTCTACAGACAAAATGGTGGCAAAGGAAGAGAAATTACCGATTGAAAATATCTGTTATAGCCACTCATCATATTAAGGCGAGCACCTCCAGCTCATCCAGAGAGACCTCTCAACAGTGCCCTGTGCTTGCAACAGCTCCAACTTTGTTTGGATAAATGAGACTTCCTTCCTTCCTTCAGGCCTGATCCAAAGACCACTGGAGTCCATAGGAGTTATTAAATCAAATCGGTTTCAGATTTGTCCTTTAAATAATTTTGCATGAAAATGAAGCATTGTAGTTAGTACATATTGACAACTAAGTATTTCATACTCATAAATAACAGAAGGCTTTAAAGTCTGAACAATGTTCCTTCTTTGCTTTGCTGTTTATAGGTTTATAACTACATTTCCTACTTATAGCAAATTATAACACAAAGATTAATTCAAATGTCCAGTACTCAATACAATCAGAAGAACTGAGGGAAGCATGTTCCCATTTAGTTTTCAAATGCTGCTCTAATCCCTCCTCAAATCCTAACAGCTTCTGCAGCACTGCATGGGAATCCTTACACTTCAGAAATACATCTTATTTATCCATGCAGTAGGCAGCTCAAGGCAATAGAAAAAATCCACATTAGAAAGAAGAAGAGTATAATGCTTTTATAGCATCCTATATCAGCCTTCACACCAGAAAGATGTAAACCACCAAATGTCAAAAGAGCGTATTATCCAGGATAAACTGAACACTGCTGCCACTGTCAACTGCTTTAATATATATGCACTTGAAGCACTGACAGCAATAAGGGAAACTCCTGTTTACAATTTTTTAAGGAATACACATCTACTTTTTCCTTTTTTTTTTCATCCAGATAATGCTGTAAAGTTCTGAAAGAGGTTACACAAAACAACTGCAAATAAAGTGCATGTACATAAATAACTTTGTCTGACTTTTGTTTAATGTCCAAGATGATTGGAACAGATCGTATCATGAACTACTTTCCCTTTGGCTAATTAAATAGCCGTCCCCACTTAACATAAAGCATATTCTTATTAAAACAAGTATCTATATTCACTCTGTTGGATAAATTACTTCCAAGTAAGTGCCATAAAGCCCATTACATTCCTGCTTTAGAAGTGGATAAGGTCCAAACAGACAATCAAAGGATTTCACTGGGATTATTTTAGATTAGCAAAACTACAGAACACATGAGACACTGACAAGATCATAAAGACATAAAGGATAAATTACCGGTTACATACCAAACAAAGTACTCCAGCAGATCCTAGCATATTCAAAAACCAAAACACAAAAGAAAACAAAAAAGGAAAGAAATCTTACAGTACTCATCTAAATCTAAATGGAAATCTGTTTATGCAGAAATAAAATGACATGACTAAATGTAATGTCCCATACAAATCAAGTAGATATTTCAAAGTTTAAATACCAACAACACAGGAAAACAACCCAGTTCACCAACTAGTTGAGTAGGAACTTATTTCTTTCCACAAGTTCCATTTTAAATTGAATAGAAAAGACAATGTTATGATTTACCATATTAATGAGCCATTATTGCATAACTGTATTTTTATTGCAGATATATTACCTGCTAAATGATGCTGTTTTTCCAGGAAAAGTTCACAGTACAGATTCTATGGGAATGTTTCCTGCTGACAGTTCCTAAATCTTTCAGAAGCTGTCAGCAACCTCAGAAATCAAGTTTGCAGTACCATAGCAAGCAGAAGCACATGCACAGGCTTTCTATTTTTAAACTGCAACCCAAACAGTTAAAGAAACGTCTTAAACATAAAAGATTATTGAAAATAAGATGATCCTATCTCACTTGTCAATCTAAAGGACACTGTCAATTACAAGTAATCTAAGCTGCAATTTCTATAAATATAACTTGACACTTAAAATCTACTTCTTTCCACCCCCACTAACTTCTGCCCAAACTGATTATACCCAGAACTACACTAACAAATCCTTGATACTAAAATAAGTAACATTAAGTAAAATAAACATTTCCACAGAGAACATTGATCCATGGGGAACACCCTGTCTCTTCTGTTTACCTGCACCCAGCCCGCCTACCACGCGTTCTTCACCCATGGAGCTCACAAAAGTCAATCAGAAGCTTACAGGAAATTAAGCAAAAGAGGTTTTAATTGCAGTCAATTACTAAAAATGACCTGCCAGAATTTTGAAATGTCCTCATGCTTTGCTTCACTGTAATGCTCTTCTGGTCTTTACATTTGTTTTGAATGAAGACAGGGAGGAACCAGACCCAAGTGAGTGTAACTCTGCTAGACGCAGGACTTACCAATGCCACAATGTCCTATTCTACACCAAACGCGAGCACAAACATTCCTTACCAGAGCTTACTAGAAAAACCGATTACCAATGCTTCCATCCAACCCGATCACGTCCTTTTTATTATAGTGGCCACTTACAAAGTGGTGCTCTAGAGTTTACAGGCACAAACTCCACTATTGGTAAATTGGATTTTTATGACTAACTTCCCCATTTGCTGTTTGTTATGAAGATTTGTGCACATAAACCTGGTACACAACTTCATTACTATATTTTAGAATGTCCCTTTGTTTTGGATTTCAGCTAGAAGACAACTTTCTCAAGAGCAGAATGTACTCTAATATACAATATTCCACGCTGCTTTTCAGCTGGCTTGAACAACAGAGTAGCTAGAAAAGTGCCACAGTGGGAAAGAGAAATTTCCTCACCGCAGCCAAGAGCTCGAAGGGTTTATTACCTCTAAACCGACCTCTCTTACATTCTTCAGGGCTGTGAATCAGGGCAAGGGTTGTATTCCAGAAATCACTGGTTGGCAGAACATTTTCTGTGAAGACCATTTTTCCTGCTGATCTTAGCTTAATAAGTAACGATTCAAATCGATGTGGATCAACTCCAAGACAGGCAAGAGAAGGCGACTTGGAGCAGTCATTTCCACCTCTCTTGTGGATGCTGCTTTTAGACTGAGTTTAGCAGTCTAGCCCTTCATCTGTACACACCTGTGTGAAAGCCACTGGCTACTCACAGACAAGACTAAACTAACTCATATCTACTGTGACTGCTCCGAACAGCAGACAAAATCTGCAGTTTTTAATCTTATCACCACAGAGGCTGAATTTCAATAGTTACATGCTCATCACACTTAAATAATAAAACGTGATGGTAAGAATTATTTGTGAAAAGTAAGGAGGATTTTTTTCTTGCTAGTCTCCATAAAAGTTTTCAAATAAACACTTAACTGTAGCTGGCACTATAGAAAATGCTGTAAAAGCAAAACCCATGGCCACGTAGGTTGCTTAAAACTGAAGTCCAAGAAAATAAGGGAAAATGTGGATTATGATTTGCTACAAATAGAGAAAGAAAAGGATGGCTCATAAAATATAAAGTATGTGCATGGACGCACATGTGTATATTTTATACACACGTTTGCACCTATAGAGATACACATATGCAATTTTGGTCTATGTGGATATTGGGCAACATAGTGTTCAGCAAGGAAACTACAATGCAGGGTTTCCATTTTGCACAAGATTTGCAAAAAGTCCAGAATCTAAACAGTTTCTATTTTTTCTTGTTTTATCATTGCCAGTTGCCTCTCCTCTGCAATGGACCAATGTAAACAGCTTCACGTGAAAAACAGGAGTTTGCCTTCCACCCCTAACTTCAGTTACAAAACCTCCAACTGAACTTCAACAAAATAACGCCAATCCAGCTAACACTACACACATCTGTTCCTATGCAGATAGGAGTTTTCTGGGCTAACAGCACACTTTTAACCAAGTTTGGGAGAGACCAGAACACAAATGTTCAGCAGATATGGTTTGTCATATACTTTAGAAAACCACCATTTAGTGTTGAGAACTACTTTTAGGACTTCAGCAAATCTACAAAACCCTCCTTAGTTTCAGTTCCCCACCTGCAAAGTGGAGACAATGATCACACTTAACTTCCTTCATAAAAACACCTTGTAAGAAACTTGCACACATAGAGTTGATTTCCTATATATTTGTAAATGAATTACACCTATGGGTACAGATGCATGTATAGAACAGATTGGCAAGTTAATGTTTCTACAAAAACAGAACTATAAACCTATCATAATGTTTATGGTCAAACTGTATTTGTTTTGTAAATCGTGAGGAGCCTTGAGCCAAACCTGAGCATTATGTTATATGCTGTGTATTCTGAATGGACGGAATTTCTAAGAACTACCTACTAGAAAATTAATGCGTTTCTTAAGGTTTGTCTTAAGTCTCAGATGAGCTCTCTAAAGAAGCCTTCTTATGAAAAACTACCAGCATTGTTACAGCTAAGTTTCTCATCTATATATCATACATCACTTACATAATTGTACATATTTATGACTGGAATGGGTTGAATAATTTATAGTTTTTTTACAAACTTCAAAATTGTTTTCATTTGTATATATGGAAATGCAACTACTATTGCTCCAAAATTTTGACATTTTTTCCAATAAATATATTAAAGGACCTCTCAAAACCATTACTCAGATGCTTTTTTCAACAACGCAGGGTAACATTTTGCTCTAAGTGTGTTAAATCTTCTGAAGAGGATTGATTGCATATGATACACACGAGCTCACTTACTAGAACTGTTCATTTTTCTGAGGTGAATGTTCAGCTGTATGCCTCAGGGCACAATTATTGGGCTGAATCACTTTTTGAGGTAGTATATTTTGGTGAGTGTGTGGTGGTTACACATATGCAAACACAAACTAGTGGGAGCAGGAGGAGAAGTAGCAAGATGAATGCTGATATTTATGAAGTTAAAGGGCTTAGCAGGCTTAGAAACAGAAGCATTTTGTTTTTCCAGAATCCAGCTACAATTTAGAGGGTGCCAATGCAAACTTCTAACAACCATGCAAAAAATGACAAAAACCAGTAAGAACCAGCTCAGTTTAAAGTCTGCCTAGGGTAAAAAAAGAGGCATTAAAATATGCTACCTGTTACACAGCAGATTTTAAACATGTGTTTTATCTGATTTTTTCCATACTTTCTACCTCGGCAGGAATCTAGTATCAGCTGTGCTGACTGGCTGTGTCCACTAGCCAGCCCTTGCAGGCACCAGCGTGTCCTCCAGACTTCCATCCTCCCAGAGAACCTGGTTCACAGCTATCAAAGAATCTCTTTTTTTGTCTCTCCATGGTCCTTCTCGACTGAGACCTGGTATCTGTAAACCCCTTGAGATTCTCCTCTCCAAGGAGCTCTAGCTCCCATCTTCCCCTCACACTTGTTTCTTTCAGCTGGCATCATGCTGTGCTAGATACCAACTTCTTTTTCGTCAGGTTTTGAAAAGCCTTGTAAAATGTGTCACCTCGAATCTCCTGATTTTTATCATGAAGTGAATGAGCTACTACTAAACACTTGGGAATTGCTAAAATGGGAAGAAAGGGGTTCCCTTCTGCTGTGGCCTCTAAGTCATGTTTAGTGGTGTATTTTGGCTGTTTCATTGTTTCCCAGCAGCAAGTTCTTCTTGCTCTTTTCTACAGCACTCTTTCCTTACAGCCCAGATTACAGCCATTTGCTTGTTCCCTGTGAGTTTGTCTCTCTAATAGGGCCTACAAACATGAGAAGAATCTATAGCTGAGCGTTGTGGGAGGTATATTCTCTCTTAAGCAAGTGGACAGGGACCCACATCTCCTTTGGATCGCTCCATCTAATCGAGAGGTGGACCTACCTGGCAGGATGCTGGTTTGGTCTGTTGTACAACTGCATTTAGGGCTCTCCGAGCAGCAGATGAGTAACACTTATTTCTTCTTCCCCTCCCAGGGGTTAGAGTGGGTGTCTTCTAGAATCTCACCAATATATCACGCCTGGAAGGGAATGGGATGGAGTTAAACCAGCAGTTCCTAAGATGTGAAGAAGTGGCCCTGTCATTAGATGACCATACTGATTACCTTCTGCTTAGTTTTAACAGAAAATGCTACGCATTGTCTAACAATAGAGCTCTCATAGGTCTCTGGCTTATGGTTACTACTGAAATAAAGCAATATATCTATCCATACTAGCAACAACTTCTTTCTTAGGGCCTGAATAGAGTTTCTCAATTCTAAAACTCACATTTTTAATACAATCATCATCTAGATTTTCCAAGAACCCTGTGGATAGACATGGCCTAACAGATAGGAGAGTCTATCTTGCCATCATCCTGGCACTGAGGAGAATAAAGAAGTCATTAAATATTTTAGTAAAATGAAGTTATTTCTCCAGGCTTCTTTCTTTTTGCGAAATTTAAGAAAAAAACCACGTCAGATAAAAGATCCTTCTAGTCAAGTATCCTGAGTCTGACAATGTCCAGCAGACACTGAAAAACACATAACAGAGGAAAGCATGTAGTAACTCTTCTCCAGAATGCTTTCTTAGCAGAGAAACACCCTCACTGGAGTTGCATACAATAACCCCTGAGGGATTCTCCCCAACTCTGATGTTCCCCTATAGTTTTTGAACTTGTGTAATACTTTAGCATCACGTGACCGCCAGTTCTGCAATCAGGAAATGTCACTCAGAATTCCAAGTTCTTTTTAAACCACACATCTTTTACACAATCTTGAGAATAAATAAGAAACCTTTTCTTTTTTTTTCTTTATCAAGCACTTCCCTTTAAAACACTACTTTCATGTTTTCACATAAAAATCCCCAAGTAAGCCTTAACAAATCTAATAAGAAAAGACAGAGCAACCAAGCAACATTTGTTACACACATACCAAAAAAACCCCAAACAACAAAACAAACCCCAAAACTAACAACAACAACCAAACAAGCCAGGAAAAAGTTTTGGGGGTTTTTTAGTATTTTCATTTTATCTGATAGAAGATATGCTGTCAGGTGCCATTAGACAGGCTCAGCCACATCTTGATGCCCGGGCCTCCTCATTTCCAGCACTACTGCTCAGGCTCCTTTACAATTGCAGGAGCACATCCCCAAGAGCCCTTTGTGTCTGCCGGCTCCAGAAGCACACAAAGAAAAAGCAAACGACGGCACATCCTATAAAATAAATCGGGCTACCTCAGATAGATCTTCTACTGTGTTTCCGTACAAGGGCCCACAAAGAACAGAACACAGTTCCTACCATCACACAGTAAGTTCTTTTGAAGCCTTTACCACACAGGCAGTGTGGTAAGGCAGAGGGCTGAAGACGAGAGTTTTCAAGAGATACTACTAGAAGACGTAAAGTACAGGCATGGACAAGTGCCTTGTAAAGGTAAGTACCCCCTCTACTGACCTTAAGATGATATCTTCGCAGCAGACTAGAAGTATAGCATGTAATCCCACACACTATATGGGCATATCTGCATGCACTGATATATCCATAGAAATGCAAAAAGATGAATGCCAACCATTAACATGGCAATATTTTCTCCCTAGAGATGTATCAATATTCGTTTATTCCTAAGGTCTATAGCTAATTTCATCCCTGGGTCATATAAGCTTCATCTAATAGCACACCCATTTATCAAATATGTCATACTACATCACCAAGAAAAAGCGTTGAGCTGCTTTCTAAATCAGCTCCTTTTGCCAAGAGTATTTTGGACAATGCCACCTGCCCAAGGAATTATTTCTGCTAAGCTGTATCTTAAAGCCCTGTTGGCTGTGGGGCTGCTTCCACTCTTCAGTAAAATCAATGGATACCCTTGACTTCAGTGACAACAGGGTAAGGTTTCATGCTGTAAAAATATAATGCCCACAACATTTGTCAAAGCAACTTCATTCTGAGATCCTCTGTCACCGTGAGGAAAACCCAATTATTGGCTCACTTTAAAACTGAACTGTGGTTTAAGACCCAAGTGCTAAATCAAATTCAGTCATACACAGCCTAGGATTTAAATATCTATTTTTAAAGGGACAGGTAAAGAACAGTTTAGGCACCACATCTACCACCTAATTCAAGTTTAAAATAAGTCTGATGCAATCTGAAGTATGTAGTATATTTGCACTTCAGAATGAAATGTTTGTTGAGATATCTGAGGCAGTTCAGTGTCAGAAATATATAACCCACGACTGCCCAGCACTCAGTGAGTCCAATATGCTTAGAGAAGCTTGTTGAAAGCTCAAATAACTTTACATGGCATGGAACTGGGTGGTACAGAAATACATATCATATTAAGGTCAGCTAGTTAAAATACATCTGTTCATATCTGGTGGGATGGAGTTGAAAGTCATCTGTCCCTTCAGACAAGGCCTCAAAACTAATATATAAAGGACAGTTGTTAGACTAAAATGACAGAAAGATGCATGTGTAAGACAGTCCAAGATGGTGAACAGGTGGAACACACCAAAGGAGAAAAGATAATTGTTGAAAAGTTGCATTACTTCAGGCTCTATTTACATTCCCTTAAAACATCCCTGGAACTGCACTGTAGTAGTAAGCTGTTTCCTGAAATGCAACTGCTTGTTTCAAATTTTAATTGCATAACCTTTTGAACTTCTAGAATCATTAAATAATTTCAAAATAAAATGCCAAATTCATTCTTAGAAAACTTCAGTGGCAGACAAATTGAAATATTTCTGTATCAGCAACAGCATAATGCAATGAGAAGGAACTGATAACTTAGGAAGTCAACATCATAATTTGTTGTGGGACAGGCCAAATCTAGGTGATTCCTGCTATTTTTGTCACTTACCTCAGCCATTCTCTTTTATCACACCTTATATTTTTATTGATCCACAGGTAGGTCACTGAAAACTTTGTGGTTGACGAGAAATCCAGATACTGGGGTCAGCCCTTCAACATTGAAATGCATGACTAGCAGGTAGGAGTAACCTAGAACTATCCTGTAATTCTCTTAACTCCTAAAGCAATTTCTTCATTCCGACAAGCAGCACCTTTGTACACAAGTACGGTAAGTGTTAAGCCTCACAAGCCATGAAAACTTGAGATAACAGTGGCTGTACATCAAGGTCCATCAGGTGGTGGATATCAAACTGCTGTTCTCAGTGCTGTGGGCTCCATATATTAGCACTCAGAATAGTTGAATCAGCACACAAGTCCATTTCTTGAAAGGTATTAATCTTTTTAAAGGTGAAGAATTAATAACACTGAGAGAGAAAACGGGTGAGAGAAATGCAATCTGTTACAGGACTGGGAAAGTGCAAATGAAGATTAGAGCTGTAGTTACCTGTCACAAGAGATTGCAGCCTCTGGTGAACAAACCCTCTCAACTCACTGGCATTTGTCACTCTCCAGCATTCTAGTCTAAATTACATTTAAAATAATTTTGAGACAGTAGAATTGTTCATAACCTGTGTATAAGAGAATCTGAGTATGGCAGGAGGCTAGAAGTAATGAAAAGGCAGGGACAGATTCTTTATTGATTAACATGTATTCCTTGCAGAAGAAATAGGCAGAGGGGAGGAAAGCAATATGGATTTTCTAGCTTGTATTAAACGACGAAATGGAAATAACTGCAAGTGCAGAACTACCTGCAAAATTTCAGAGACTCAGCAGGGCTTTCAAAATAATTTGTGTTTCTCTAATCCCAGTCTTCTACTTGATGTGTTTCAGAAAAGGAAAATGAGGATCAGGAATACCTCTACAGAAGAGATGCGACCAGGTCAGACATGTCCTAACATGATCAGCAGCTTCGCTAAACGCTCCTGGGACTAGAGCTGAAGGGACAGCAACTGGAACTAAAGCTCTGGTTTTGAAGCCCGCTCCTGCTATTTCCCTCTGCCACTGAAGTCAGCCCACAAAGCAGGACGGAGCCATTTTGGGTTTGGGATTGTGCCAGACTGCACAGACCGAGGACTTGAGGCTTGTGCTGGCACCACCATATCCACCAGGAGAGCAATGGTGGTGCCGGATCCCAGAGCTGGGTTCCCATCGCCCAGCGCCACACAGTGCAGTAACACATTGCTTAAGGTTTCTGCGGCCACAGCTGCAGGAGAAAGTTGCATAGAACTTCCTTTTCATAGCATGTACCCAGCCATGGTGACATGAGAGATGACTTAAAAGAAGCAGCTTTCAGAAAGGCTAGTTAAGGACAAATCCCATAAGGACCACTTTTGGGAGTGATTTTCCCTATGCTATGAGGACTCTCAGCAATTACATATTTTTATCTTCAGTAACACATACATACATACATACATAGGAGTATTAACCCCTTCTGTTTGTTTGTTTGTTTTACCTAATCTGGCTTACAACTTTGAGGATAACCTGTGGTAAGAGAGCCCACACATTTATTCTACGATGAGGAAAAACTATTTCTGCAGTTATGTCTTGTCTTTTATTATGATTTTGTATTCCTTTATTCTTGCCACAGGTAGAACGCTTAGGTGGCACACCTGGGAGCTCTCTAAACCCCCCTGTTGTCACTTGCCTATATTGCCAGTTGTCAGAGTGTCCCATGAACAGGCCTAAATATTTTCAATATTGTTCAAGGTCAGTGGGAGAACTCACATGGAAGAGTTTACAAGACTGAAGACTCAATATTTCATTTTAGTCTTGCAAATTAATTTATAAGCAATCACATAACACAATATAATTGAAGACTTTTGCTACTGTTTCAGAGGAAAAACATGAAAAAATTAGGTTAGAATACAGGACAGTAACTGCACTGTATAGTATCCTTCATGCAAACTGTGGCACAAAACACTGCACAAACTTGTATAAAATAATGGTTTAAATACATAACACAGTTACAAAGACATTGTATGATTAATAAATTAAAGTACTTGATCATAAATCAAATGAGAGACAGAAATTAACAACCACAAGCAAGCCTGAAAGACGCATTTTAAGATAGATGTGACAATTGACTGAGAATCAGTGAAGCAGACACAAAAGCAGGTTGGTCCATGATGGCCAAGCACAGAAGAAGAGTCGGCTGATGAGGAGCTGTGGTTAAGGACAGAAAAAGCTCTTGAGAAAGAGAGTGGGAGCAATAACAAAGGAGGTGGTGCTCCACTGCCTTGTTGCTTATTCTGTCAATTTGCGCCTAGGAAATGGGAAGAAGTGCAGCCAGATTAGATTGGTAGTATTTACAGCAGTTGATTTTTCTCAGATAAAAAGAGCTGGAAGACATGGAAAAGGCAGCAGAGTAAGTTGATGGGATCTGAGAGGGCCACTGAAACCAAAGCAAAGGCAAATTAAGATGGAAGGATTTAGCGAGATAGCATAGAGGACATAGCTGTTTTGCACCTGGCACATTTATATTCAGAAGGAACAAAAACAGAGTCACTGGAGCATGTGTGCTGTAGAGGTGACATTGAGAGGCAACATGAAAGGTGATACAAACCAGTGTTTTTACACCGAGGTCAACTGGCTGCAGTCAGTCCCTTGTCTCAAACTCAGACTATGCATGTCCTAAAAAACAAAGTATACATCCTCTACTAGGAACTCTTGAATTGGCTTTTGAAAGAACTGGGGCAAAAATTAAAGTTAACTGCAACAATTAGCCTAAATACATTGTATCTGTGAACCAAAGCACATTTCTCTATCACTTTCCAAGTTTGCATATTGCTGAGAGGCAAACATAGCAAGGCGTTAGAGAAAGTCTGAAGTATAAGCAAAGTGCTTCACCAAGTCTACAAGCAAGCTCCAGTTTCCTCCTTAGGCAAGGGTAAGGGGTCAGGTGACAAAAGCCTGCAACGAGCTCCAGGTATAGACACACCAGTACCATTCTGGAAGTCTGGCCCAGTCTGGGCAATACTACAATGACACAGGCTCTGCTGATGCAGAGGCCACTGTGATACTGATGCCAAGAGGATTTTAAGAACTCAGATAAATTTCTCTGCAATTTAGCGACACGTATCTTTGGCCTGAGGGCAATGCTGGCTGGGATCAGCACCATCTTCCCATGCCTTCTCCAAAGAGAAACCACTGCTCAGTAAGTATCCTTTTCAACAGTAAAGGCCTCCTTCCATTTCTGATTGCCCAGGGAGAGACTCACCTCTCCCCTTCCTCATTCCTCCTTCATCTGAACCAGCCCAAAGCCTGTGCCAACCGCTGACCTGGGGGTGACTAATTTACAACATATTGCCATTGGAATGCCGATTCACCATGATTTAACAGAAAATAATATCTGAATATGAAGTCTGTTAATAGATGCAGGCTAAAAGAGCGCAAACAGAATTTGTAACTGTGCTGCACAGCTCTTTGTGACAAGATACCATCAGTTAAACCCTTTGTGGCAAGCTGCAGCGGCCCCCCACTCAGGATAACAACGAAAGTCTGCCACTAAGGTATCAGACCAGTCCTTGGCCCGCCTTTCCTCATTCGATATCATATGCTGAAAACATTGTCCAGACAGAGCACCTTGGCTTTAAAGCCAGGATAAAACCAGAAAGAGAAAATGGGAGGTAAAAAGATAGGACTTCAGCCCAGTTTGGTCTGATTTGTAAACGGAGTCAGTGTTTTTCACTCTAGATGCCTGCTTACTTATTCAACTCAAATTCATTCTTAGGGGGATCTTGTCAATAAAGTCAAATCAGGCTCTCTGTGAGCAGGGAGGTTTTTGAGGGCCTTTTTTGAGGGCTTCATTAAAAGCAGACAGTTTCTCTAACCTTTTAGCAGAACCTGTTATCTGATGACGTGAATTAAAGTCTCTCAAATGACTAATAATCATATCAAGGCTGCCATGTCAGCTTGTAGATTTGAATAAGAGGGTCTGAAAACATTTGCATGCCTCGATGTGCCAGTGCTAAGAAGCTAATGTGATAGTGCTGTCATAAAGCACTGGAAAGACATGACTTAATGTAATCTGTCATGTCATATGCTAATCTTCAGCCATTACTTGAGTGCTGTAAGTAAGTAGAAAGCATTTGGGAGAAATCCTTTTCAATTTCTCTGAGTACCACTTCTGCTGCTGGTCAGCTCAAATGGGTTTTGTGTATTTAATGCAGAGCTCAAGTCAAGTTGGTTTAGGTCACACTTAATTAACCAGTACATTGATGGGTTGGGCTGGTACAGCACTATGGAAAATGGGTATTTCTGATACTGCTTAACAAGTAAATATTTCATATGCTGAAGGAAAAAAAAAGATACTTTCTCAGTCCTTGACAATAATATGTCCTTTCACAAAAACACCGACTTTTTTATCAAGACACTCTTTTCTGTGCCTCACTTACCTTGTTTCTACATGTGGAGACAATTTAAACAAATACGATTATAAATAGTTAAAGACATTTCCATCTGAAACTGCAAACTTTTAAAGCACCTGATCTGGACTTGTCATTTAAACAACAATAGACAAGAGGCAGCTTTAAATGCAATGTACTTTTTAATAAGAACAGAGAAAGGGAAAATTTCACTTTAGTTATTTGTTTTAGAAAAATGGCATCAATGTTTTTTTTTAAATATACAGCAGGTAGAAGAGGGAGAAATTCTCAAAACGTTAAGTACAGCATGTGGGATGGAAAATGAAACATATTAGTGAGAATGACAGAAATTTGAGGACAACTTTAGCAAAATGTGAAGGGATTTTGAGTCAACACTTGAAGGTTATTTTAATAATAGCTACAGCCTATTCAAATAAAAGCTTAAGAACCCTGTGTCTTTTGCAGCTATGAGGATGTTTAGCAGGGCTCAGCACTTTGCAACCTGCCCCAGCTAAACCTGAACGCTTTGTGCTCAAGGATTTCAGATCATTTCGATTAGGCCTGGCATAAAGAAACGTCGGAACGTTACACCCACACCAAGAATACGAACACTTTCCTCATTCTGTTTTCTTGGTGGTCACATTGGAATAAAATCCTGCAGAAGTCAGACATTTCATAGACCTACAGGAAACAGAGATAGACAATCTTTACAGTATTAGGTCATTACGTTCATTCTCTTGCCAATGCTGGATTGTTCCCCATAGTAAATTCTGAAGTGCTTCATTCAGTTTAAATTTAAAATGAGTCATTTTAATAGGGCTTCCACCATTCCCAAAGGGAAAGTGTAAAGTATTCTTACCCTCCAGCATCAAGTGTAGCTGTTCCCCCTTCAAATCTAAGCCCCTGCCCTGACTTGCTACAGCATAGAGAAACTTGTGTTATAATTTCAAGCCTCAGTTTCCCTTGCTACTAAAACACTCAAGAGTTTCTGACCAAGAAACAGTCTTCCCCCTCTGAAGGAATAAAAAGCAGAGAAAATGCTGTCAGCTCTGTGTGGCATCAGTAATCCAAAGTCCCTTAATAATGGGCTGTTCAATTGTGTTCCTAAGCTAAAGAACCTCCCGTGTCATTTAAAGGGTTTAGTCCGTCAAACGCTAGCCTTTTAGAAACTTTCTTCTGAAGTTCCTCATCTGTTGATGACACTACTACAATGAAATAAAGTCCTCTGCCTTTTTCTCCATCGCAGAGGTATGACATTCTCACTAGAAGTACCAACTGGAAAGGCAAGGATTTAGGGCAGATGCAACCACAGGACCTCGTCAGTTCATCAGTGTAGTAGAATGAAGTCTCAGCTCCTGATGATCTCTCTGGTTTTAAGCCACCTGAGTACTTTCTTTTTGTGGTGTAATCTGGGACCAGAGCTGGTCCAAATCTATAGATAACAGTTTTAAGAAGCCAGTTTCCCTGTTTATTGAAAGTCATGTCTACAGTCTAACAGATGTCTCTACCATGAAGCTTCTCCAGATAGTCAGCCAGAATGTCAGCCAGCCAACCAACCTATTTATATTTCTTTTACTCTTTCCTCAGATAGAACATTCATAATTCCAACCTCTTAGTAATTTCTGTTAGTGTTCTCTTTACTCCTTCCAAATTGTTGTCTACCTTTGGAAATAATGGTTCAGAACTATTTGTTAAGAGGCTGCTCAGAACTGAGATTGCATATCTAGACAAGGAATCTGAGGCGTTCCATTGTCCTGTACTGTATTTAAGAGCAAAACTGCTGTTCTATTCACCAACAGATAGAAAGAGGCAATTTTCACAGATGAACAGAGAAGCAAGCTGGACTTCAGCTGTGTTGACTTGGTTGTCTCATATTGATCATTGCCAGGTAGTGTGTTTTTCAGAGCATTTGCCTTTTACTAGAGACAAACTCACACTGGGCTGTGTCTTTGCTGTATTGGCTTGAGTTGTAACTCCAGTTTTGTGCATAATTTGAGTTCCATCTGCAGAAAGTAGGCAAGTTTTGGTGAAGGACCTAATACATACTAATTCAAACTAACCCTTGCAGTGAGATGACTTAGTAGATATTTTAAAGCACAGGTGACACTCTCAGTCTGTTGCCATTGCATCGTTGTCTTCTGAAGGCCACCCCAAAGACTGCAGGTCAATATTTGGTTCACTTGCTGCAGATACCATGAAGGGTCCCAGGTAACATCATCTGTGATGGCATTTGCCAACCAGGAAGAGTATGCTAAAACTACCTACTGATTTCCCTTGCGGGAAGATACAACCAGCCTTGAGGAAGAATCGTTTTCAGTTATTGTCATCTGAGTCGGCAGGCTATGACTCTGAATGTCTGTGTGCATGATTACACACACTCAGTTATCCAAACAAAGCAAACACGGTCTAAGCTAGTTCAAAATTGCTATTTATTGGTCTATAGAGTGATATTTATCAAGTGTCACAAAAGTATGGAGCATCAAAAAAGAATGTAAAGGCATCCATTATTGTAAAACCCACTTAAAATTGGTTTCCAAAGTTTGTAATAAACTTTTAAAAGAAGATGAAAAGTATCCTAGATTTTTCATGGTTTATGATCAAAAGGCTATAGGAAATCAGCTCCAAATGACAATATTAAACTATGAATGTTTGTGTGCACCACTGCAGATAACTACCTGAAAGGTTTAAATCAATAATATAACAGATGGGAAAAAGAGAGATTATTTTTGTATGCAAATGGAATGACTTAAACTAGCACAAATCAGAAATCAAGACTGTTCCGCAAAAGGTTTTCTGAAGGTTATCAAATTTATATTTATTAGTGATTTATTCTTGTCATTGTGGGAGAATATTAAGACTGGAAAAATACAGAAGTGATATTCTCCATATTGCTTCTTCTTATACCAATATGATCTTATTATTCAGAAATATGATGCAGCAGTACCAAAAGGAGCCAATGTTTTTAGACAGGCTAAGTAAACTAATCTGTCTGGATGAGAGTGATCACAGCGAAAGGGACCATACAGGCTGGCTTTACAGGACTCTGACATGCAGATGAGAAAGACAGATTTGAAGATCCCCTTGTATCTATTTGGCAGCTGTAAAGTAATTTCCTGATGAGATTTCTTACATTCTGTTAATATGGATCAATGAAACAACAATGTTGTACATTTTCATTGAAATACGGTCAGATTTTTTTGATATAACACAATAAATCCATACTCAACATTTGCCAGGTCTCACGGCATAAAATCTTGCAAATAAGAAATGAAAGGAGCTGTTTCCTCATTTGGGAAACTCAACATTTAGCATATATCAGATTAATCAGAAATACTTGCCCACAAAGAATGTCTTCCCACCAGCACCACCATTTTCCACAGTAAACTAGACAGGTTGGATATTTGTAGGAGGTAGTTTTCTGTTCTCTAGACACATCTGCTAATGTCATTAGCACAGACACTGGGGCGGGTCCCCCATTTTCTTTGGCCCAAGTTTTGACCTCCCCTAAAAAGATGTATTAAAAGCAAGTGGGCATCAGTTTAGTGCCTTGCTTTTACATAAGCAACAGGGCCAATGGCAAACAGTCAAAAATATTCCCTTAGAAGCTTGAAGTGGCATTAATATGAGCTTGGGACTTTACCAGGTCTTTGAGTACAGAATTCAGACTTTTCTACTGTAACACTACACATATGAATGTTCTGAAGATTCCATTACCTGCAGGCTTTTTTTAAAAACAGAGGAATGTTTGATTTGGATGGTTGTATTAAATTAGAGGATAGTAATGGATTATACCCACAGCCTCAAAAGTAATTGCCGGTTGTCTACAAGTGACTACTTCTATATGAAAGCCAAAATTATCAAAGCAAACCACAAACAGGAATTCACAAGCACCAACCATGTGCTCCCTGTTTGTCTTTCTAGGTCAGTGCCTCCAGTCCAGGCAGAAACTTCATTACTTCTCAAATGCAATAGGCAGCAATTAGAATTCAGAAACTCAGCTTTGTTTACAAATGAATGTCCTGTTTTGAGGCAATTTTTACAGCATGGCCACCCTAGAGACATATCCACACTCATACCCAGGCCTAAAATGAGTGTATTTGGAAGAAGGCAAGAAAAAACGGTATGCTAGAAGTTCCTTAGTAGTTCTATTGGGCAGGCAAATAGAGAGGGCTTTGAAAAAAGTAGCAGAAGTGTGGTTTGTGTTACTTATCCTCAATGTTTTGAAATTTCAACATCAACATTGACCTCTGACAAAGAATGAAGACAGCCCAAATGAAGAGGAGGTGGAAGAGTGTAAGAATGCACTAAGAGATCTGAATGTAAAAGCTCAACTAGTTGAAAAAAACAATGCATCATATCTTCAGAGCAGCTCTGAAAACGTGGAGATGCCCGAAGTAAATAATGAGAGATTTGAGTACCTAGAAAGAACCACATGGACAGTAGAAATCCAATAGAAAGGCCTCCTTCAAGAAAAGTGGGGCAGAGCAGTCACTCCCAGGAAGCTCATGATTTTATGAGACAGACCGTATGTCGGGATCCTGGTTTTAGATGGGATGACATAGAAATCAAGTTCTAAGTATCAAATGGGAAGAAATAACAAATTATGAGGAACAGCAAAATGAGATATGGAGGCCATTTGATCTTTTAAAAAATCCAAGTTAATGGGTATTAAATGCAATTTGGTGGAAGTATTCACCGATGAAGGAAACAAAACCTACAAACTTATAAAACACTGTAGTCTGCTGATCAAAGAAAGATTACTTTGAAAAGATATTTTAAATGATTGCTGGTAGAAAGACAGAGTTGTTTGTCAGAAGGAAAGCAGACAGGCATTTAGCAGTCTCCAACCACACAGCTATTGTTAGGGTTTAACAATCTAAATCCCATTTTATTTTAGGTATGAAATGGGATCTCTGTGTTTCTGAGATGTCAGTGTCTCTACTGAGCCAAAGTCAACTTCTTGGATGGTAAGACAGTGTTTCTAAAGGATTTCAGATTTCAAAATAGCTGTTACTGAAGGGTTGTTCAGATTGATGGGCTTTGAGTCAGATTTTATGTGTACAGAAGACTTGGAAAAGGATTAGTCCACACATAAGGACCAGACACCTACAGATATACTGGAAGGATCATACAGTCAAGACTTTCTCCATCCCTAAAAGTATTACTGGAATTCACAGCTATTACCATCACTATGGCAGCTTTCCACATGATGGTTTTGTGGTTTAAGTGCCATGTGATCACACGCAGAGTAGGCAGGGTGGGTTTATTCTAGCCAAAATTCAATCAATAAAGTCTAATTGGATTAATACGGACCAAAACCATCCAAAAAACAAAACAAAACCAACCAACCAATCAAACAAAAAAACAAAAAAAAACCCAAATCAAACCAAAACAAAATCACACCAGCCCCCAAACCAAAAAACAAACCCGCAACAATTAGAACACAGAACTCAAACCTTACAAAGTTAATGTAGAGGAGAGAAAAAGCAAATATAGCAAATATCCTACTAAAATGTTAAACAGATCAGGCCAAAATCAGTCACCAGCAATACCTTCAGATACATCATAACAGCATTTTACAATAATAGCGGGGTATTAATGGCTTTCTGAAGTCTTCCCATACTTATTTTCTCCAGTTTAGGATGTCCATGGACAAGAACTGCAACTCTTCCCGTCTAGGATGACAAACATCTTCCACTACACCAGTGTGTTGCCAATAGGGAAAAAAATTATTAAAGCAGGCAACATTCTTCCATCTTTCCCTCTCTTTCTACATCTTTGTACTACCTTTGGCATAGCAGAGAAAACAAAGTTAATAACAAAGGACTAGATTTCTTTAAAATGTTTTCTTGTCAATTGTAAATCAGTTTTAAATGGACTCTTGTCAGTTAGGGAATTGGTCTCAATTATACTTTTTCTGAATGTGAGAACACAAAGTGTGAACTACAAAATATGACTTTATGTATCAGCATTGTATGAGCTGCTCTATGGGATCTCCCGTTTCTTTTCCATTCCACCCTCTTTGGAGTGCTTTTGTCACTATAGTACCACACCTCAGAACGGCTGTTTATCTGTAGACTCTTCTAGAGGCAAGAACTGGGAACAAAAGGGGGAAGAAAAGGGAGGAGGCAAAAACCTCAGGTTCGTGGCTTTGTGTCCATGTGCTTTTCTTCCTCTTACTGATGCCTTCTGCCAACCAAACTTCAAAAAAACCCCTGTGTTCAGTGTCTACTATTGTATTGAAATGTCCCAGGCAGTTCATCATTCTATCACAGCTAATACTGATTTTAGTCTTTAAATAAAAAGTGAATACTTTTTCTCTGGCTCGTATTATATATACACATCACTTCTAAAAAATGCCGCAAAATTCACTTGCAATACTTCGACTGACACCAACATCATCTAGAGAACTCAGTTCCTGCAGCGTATCTGTACATGTAGGTGCTACTAGTCTTCTCTTGAAAAGCGAAGGTTGTTTATATTGAGTGTCATTCAGTCACTTTCATCTTCACCCACACAGAAGAAAGTGCCAAGATCCGACTTTCAAAGGGATCAGACCTTTGACCGACCTGAGTTTCCCCACAGGCTGAGGAAGGTTCAAAGAAGCAATAGCGGCAGTCTGACCTGCCCTTGTTCTGTGAAAAAGACTGTAAATGCAAACTACTAAGAAGCAGCACGGCCTCACTGCTCAACACACAAAGGACAATATTAGAAAAATGCAATGAAGTGTTTCCCAGACCCTCGGCTCTTAAAATGATGAACCATTGCTTTGACAGAAATTCCAAGATGACACCAAGCATAAATGACCACATTAAATTTGTAAAGAGAAACTGAAATCTTAACTGAAGGTGGAGCAAGACACTGGCTGATGGGACTAGCGGTATAGTTACTGTCATCATGCTAAAAAAGGTAAGTTACAGGTCTGAAACAATAAACCCAGCCAGAAAACAGTAAGTACAATGTAGAATATCATATCTAAGTTTAGGGACAGATTTTCAATGATTAAATAACAGAAGTCTGAAATAAAAGGGTTAAAATATTTGAAATAGTCCATTAGGCTTTTCAGCCCCTAAATCACTTTGAAAAATCCAGTCTTTCAGCACATTTGAAAAATTTATCCCAAAGCTTTCTACCAAAATATCTCAATACGAAAAACACAGATCATATATCTTCAGCCTTGTTGCTGTCAGTTCTACAGCCAGGTAGCTTTCCTTCAGTCTTGGAATCTGCAACGTGGCAAATAACCATGGTCCACACACTTTTAAACATTTTTAATTAATAATGATGTCTTAGATTGGGGTGCAAATACTCAACATAGAAATTGTAAAATCATGCAGCAGGCCAAATCAATACCACCTTGAATAGTAAACAGAAGAAAACTAATATAATCAGGATGAAGCTGGAAATGTGCTGGCTGTGGACATTGGAAGTGAGGTAGTTGAGATTGAGAAAGAGAGCTGGTGAGAGTAGTGTACATGGGGTGTTGAATGACTTAACCACTTATTGCCTTGCTTTTTGTTTGTGTTGGCATACAGGCAGTCTAGCAATCTTAACCAGAAACTGATAAAATCTGACTGTGTGGCTAGGTAGACAGAGAAGTAGACAAATACTAGTGTAATATCCATTATCACAGAGCATAAATAACATTAGCCAAGAAACTAGAACAACTTTGTGTCATATATCACAAAGTAGAGACAGAAGTATTGTGTAGCACAGTACAACACAGAGCTGAATGAAAGCAAAGAAAAAAAATAAGACTTTGTGATTTTAGCTCAACAGGAGGCAGTAGCACTTGCAGACTTGTGTAAAAGTAGTTCAAGATACCTCTTGTATCTTTGTGTATGAATCATTCTGTTAGTAAGAAAAGACACATGAGTGAAAGTTTGAGACATGGGGACAGGCCCATCTCAACTGAAAGAGATGAGGAGAGTTTGGAGACATTCACTGCAGAAAGACAAAGGAATATGTTTTAGGAATGACTTGACATTAGGTCTCTTAAGCTTTAGAGGAACCCAAGAAAAGGTGTTATGTTCAAAGGAGTAAATGACAACCAGGAAAACAGGAAAGTGGACTATGTTATCTAATACTCTATCTAGCACAAACCACCAGAGCTTGTGCGAATAGCAACAGTGAACAGGACTCACTCAGAAAGGATCCAAAAGCACCCACTATATATATTCTCACGTGACAAGGTACCCAGTGTTTCCTGCACGGCAGTTCTTTGCCACAACATCCTAAGCCAACACAAGGTAAATACGTTGTGATCTTCATCTAAAAGTGCAAAGCATGTTCCAACGAATCATATACATTATTCTGCATGGTTAAAGAACTGCTGAAAAGAACTACTACGCAGTGCTTAGGAAACGAGCCTCAATGGGAGACTGTGCTACAGTATCATCTCTTCTGCTTTTCTGATCAGTTCTGATCCTGTCATTGCTACAGAATACATATTGCTCTGAACGTTCTAATTTGATACTCTTCTTTGCTGGTCTAAAGCAATCAGCATCTCAGTATTCTTTGTTCAATTGTCTGACCAAAACAAAAAAAAAAGGCTTTTTTTCCCTATACTAAAAATGAAAGTTCATGTCTGCTAGGAAAGGCAAGTATGGCAATGGACAAAACGGAGAAGTCTCTGTATGGACTGAAGATATTTGCAAAAGCAGGGAGCAGTGTAGACTGGAGGGCAATCACACTGCCAAAGTCTAACAAAGGAGGACAGGCAAATTTCCTACATCATCAGTAAACAGACGGGTTCCTCTTGAGGTTCACTTAGAGGAATGGAATTTTCCTCTTTCAACAATTTTTAAGTGTTTTCTTTGTTTTTCTTGCCCCACTTTGTTTTGTTTTGTTTTGAGTTTTTTGGTTAAGCTTCCCAAATAGGCTTTGCAAAAAGACCTAAAGAAAAATCACTGTTAGTTATTTCTTCCTGCGAACTGGACCACAAAGCCAGATTTTCTATTTGCTTAAAAGGAAGGGTCCAAGTTCTCAGCTTGATAACTTCGTAGATCAGAAAATCACTTGGCAGCAGTACAGATGCAATTATTTTTTGATTACTTAGTCTGTCTTAGGCAGACTTTTCCACTCCCAGTCTGTTCTACCCACCTCACCAACTCCATACCACCTCTTCTTGCTATTCTCTTCTGGACTCTGCATCCCTAAGTGTGACAGCCCCTAGGTTCCAGCCTTCCCAGGATAGCTGGGAAATAATAAGGGAGCTCTGCAGGGGTGGGTTTTCTTCACATGGAGTCCACAGTCTTAGTAAGTTGTAAGGGCGAATGGTATCGAGACAGTGACAAAGAGTGCCCAAGAGACCTTTCTACTCAGAGTAATGCAGCCAATTCCTGCCCCCTGCCAGGGCATGGCCAGAAGCTGGACACTTCACGGTATCACTTTTGGCATTGTTCTGTAATCCTAAAGCAGAGCTTCCTCCCAAACAGCATGCATTTTAAAACCACCTTTTTTAAAAGCTAAAGTCATATTTCTAAATAAAATAATAAATTTTCATACCACATTTTGAACTGTAAAATAACACTATGCTTTTCAAAACCTGCATTATATTCTATCAAGATACAACATACCATCGCACAAGTGACACACCAAGAGCTTAATGAAAAAGTGCTAGGGTAAGAGATTGGTTGAAGACAGTATTTCAACAGGTACATTTCAAAGTTATAATGCAATTAGAATTAAACCCACCCTTAGACTTGTGTAGCTAAACACTCAAAGTTTAAAACGAACTGTGCCAGTCTACTATAGTAGCTCATTGAAGACTACCCCATCTCTGTTATATTGTGTGTACAAATTATATAACATTAACCAAAATGCAAAGGTATAATAGCAAAAAACCCCTTCCAAACAAGTTGAGAACTGTCTTTCAGCCAGTGTGCATGATTGTCTACCTAAATTAATTCAGTGAACAGAATAAAGAATACCATTAACATTTTTTCTTCATCTATCTTCATTTTGTAAGCAGCTCAGTTAAAAAAAATAGTGCTGTTTCTTATTCATTGCTGTGAATTTCATATGTTAAACAAAGACAGACCAACCTTAAGCCTCTTGATAAATATGATGCTGTGGTAACTGCAGCATTCACTTCGTATCCCATTTCTCCAAGTTCCTGTCAGCCAGATGTCACTTGCAATGCAAACACTAGAAAAATATGAAATAATAATTTCATACATCATCTATGTGAGCACGAGCCAGTCAAACATTCAATACAAATTCAAACTGCTACTACACATAAAGCAAATATCATCCAAATAATATTTAGAATGATTGAAAGGCTTTTGATTTCGAAGTGTATTCTCTTAAGCTAAGTGGTCCCCAAGACCATCTAGAAAATTCAATTGTTTCATTTTAAAATGTTTTCTGCCCAAAATTATATCAAATCCTAATGTCTCAGTGGAAACACATGGGATTGGATTTCTGACTGGGCGCCTGATGTCAAAGAGGAATCTAATTTTCCAATGGCATTTCCTCATACTGTCTCACCAAAATACAAAATTGATAAAATTTTAATGGATAATTTTCAGAGCAGGACATTAGCCGTCATGCTGGGGAATAGTGCAGGAGAACACCACGTAGCATCAGAAAGGCAACAGATCAGAAGACAGTTTGAATAAATATTAATATACAGCACATGCCTTACACTCTGCATTTTTCTCTCGCAAGCAGAAACAGAATTCAGAAGGTAAGTTTTGCACTAACAAGCACATCTCTCTTCCCCTCCTTTTCCAGGGCTTTGTTTACAAGTGATCTCTTAAAAATATAGGTGCAATACATGACTTAAAAGGGCACAGTGTTCATCTTTTACTGGGGTGACACAGTCACAGGCAACACAGTCCTCTTCTGATTGAAATCAATTGTCAAAGTCATATTGACTTCAATGACTACACCACTAAACACTTCATATAACAAAATGTTTTTGTTAAGTAACTCTACAGCAAAGATAGCAGTGATGCAACAGCTGAAATATCACCCTTCTGGATCTCCTGATGGGGCCAGGTACTGCGAGCATCAAACACAACACCAAAACCCATGACATAAGACAAAAAGCACTGAATTCTACTCCTGATGACACAGAAGTTACACTAGGGAGAAAGGTATTCATTAACTGTATTATGTTATCACTCAGTAATGATGCAAAATATGTGTATGGCAATGTGTTATTTAAAACATGTTCTCTGAAGAATTTTCCGTTTGATTAAGTTAGGTCATTAACCATGTAAAATTTGAGACTTATTTAGAAAACACAAGTGGACAAGTGAAAAAAAAAAGTGAAATAAGACTTTAATAACATTTGTAATTTACTTTGAATTTATAAAGAAAGTGTAACACAGTGGAATATATGGTGAACAGGACTGACCCAGCTTCCCAGCAACCATTTCATATCACTTATTACTGGCTGAGTTTTGACATCTGTACACATGTTTATATTAAGTACATTCAGGTGATTGTTTATGCCAATACAGAGAGGAAGAGAAACATTTATGGTTAGGGGACATATACCTGCTTTCATCAAGACTTAAGCATTAAAAAAACTTACTAAAAAAAAATCTTACTAAAACTTGCAGAATGTTAAAAAGACCACAACAAAGGACATGACAGTGATGAAAGTAGAGAGATTTAATCTTCTGTGGAAAAAAAGGCCTGTCCACACCATATGCCAAGTCTGCCACAGGTTAAGATTTTTCTCTCCTAGAGATCTGAAAAACACCCCTGAAGCCCTCAAATTGGTTAATGGCCATGCAGCCAGAGATACCTCCATAGCTACAGCTTTGTTTCAGAAATGCTCAGTTTTATTTCAATGCTCAGAGGCCAAAGATATTCTGAAGCAGAAATGAATATTTTTTAAGTTCTTTGTGGTTCCTTGCATGATCTCTTCCCGTTAGCCTCGGCAGCAGGCTTCTCTACATCTAGGCAATAAGATGGGTTTGATGCAATACGAAAGCCATTCTAGAGCTTGACAAGAGATAGCTTCCCCAAACCTCAACTATGAGTAGAACATAACCAACCTCTAACTGCCCACTCCATGGACCAGTCAGTTAGTTAAGCCCGTTCCCAACGCTTCCGTCACTTCTGCAACAACAGTCAGCCAAATTGTCGCAGTTAGTCTGTCCTCCACGCCAGTCACCCTTGTTCCTCCTGCAACTCAAAGAAGTTGCCCTTTCTCGTACTAAAAGCGGGGGGGGAATCAGAAGGCTGAGCTGGATGCTTTTTCTTCAGTGTGTTTGAGTACAAGAAATAAGACCCCTCCTGCTCCTTTCCTCTTTCCCGCTCCATTCTCTGCAATTGGAAATCTCCATTCCCTCTGTTCTTCAAAGGCAGCAGAGGAGAGCTCTGCTGGCACTGCATAAAGGTTCAACTGGGAAAGGTATCCAGTGCAGGAAAGAAAGTATTTCCAGGGAGGACTGAAATTCTCAGGGGGTTGCTAAGATCTGTATTGTCTTGATTTGGCTGCTCACAGTAATGAAACCTAAACAGACTTTTATTAACAAGCCTTTTCACACCTCCTCTGCTCTCAGCAGCTGAGCTCAGCACAGAGTCAGACTGTAACACAGTAACTCTGAGAAGGTTTCTGTGCCTCTCTTAAATGGAGCATGCACTGGTTACCTAACTGTGCATGAGCACAACACAGCACAGGCGTCAGCTTCTGCCAGAACTCCATTACTGGACGAAATTGCAAAATTGACAGATTTGCCATCCTAAAGTTATAACGGTCTAAGAATGAAGAGGAGAGTGAAACAGCCAATTCCCCAGTAGACTTTGCTCTGCATCCTGGCTGATCTGCACTGATAGCCCTTGGTAGTTCAAGGGCTTGAAAGAACTATTTAATTATCAAATTGACTTATGAGTCTACTTTCAGCTGTGCAAACACCACTGAACTTTTATTTTAACTGGAAAAAAAAGCACACAGAAAACACACCGTAGCCGCCAATACTCTTCTTCCTCATTTCTAGAGAAATATTAATTCTGAGACTTGCAGTTTTATCCGAGACTTGCAGTTTTATCTTTATGGCCTGTCCCTTCTTCTTATCCAAATGATTTCACTTCTCTCAGTGCCAGCTGAACCTCTCTTTTCTGATTCTCTCCTTGTGAGACTTTGAGCTTTCTAAGCAAGCAAATTAGATAAATATCTACCTGTCCAAGAGTACAAGACCTTGTGGGTCCTATTCAGAATAGCCAATACAAGGTGGGTAGATGCTGGAGATGATGGAGAGAAGCGGGCACAGCAGAATTGCTACAGAAGCTGCTGGCAGTTTGAATAACTGGTGTGTCTGTGCAATCTAACTACGTGTTTTGACCATACTAAAACAACACATGCCCCTGTATAACTTGCATGTGATTTCCTATAGCAGGCACTTCAACAAATAAAATCTGAAATTATTACAGTAAGTTCTTCACACAATGAAGAAGGACCCCCGTGTGCAGAAATACACCGTGTTGCTTTCCACAAGCTGGACTTATTGACCCACTAAGGGACAAATGATACCATAGATGCCACTTCGCAATATTTAACCTTGCAAATGTGCAACTGTGCATAGGTTGGTCCTACATGTCCGTATTTTCTTTGTTTAAAGGTTGTTTAGATAGACATCTGCATCTCCAAGACAAAGTACTTGTTAATTACCTCATGTTTGCACTGTGCTTTCAGGAAAGAAAAAGCTATGTAAGTGCTACATGCTATTAACATCATCCCCTTCTATTTTTCTCTTTCAGCTTTTAAGTGAATATAGCGCTTGTGAAAGTTGTTGGATTGACAGCCCTGGAGACTGAAGTCTAAAGTGCAGCACACCCGCTGAGCCAAACAGAAGTAAAACGTACAAAAGCTTCTCACAAAATTTTAAATACATGCTTCATTTAGCTATTGTTATATGGCTGGGTGTAACACTAATACTGAAAGTTTTGCTGCTCTCATTTATTTGTTCTAAACATCAGCTCAAACTCTTTCTTTATTTTCTACTTTCAAAAATAATTTCTTGCTGATGTGCAACACTCCAGAGACTGCGTCCCTGCCTTCAAAATCCTGCATTACAATGGAGCGCTGTTCAAACATAACTTCATGCTACTGCAGTCAGGTACAATGCTGCGTCCTGGCACTCACTTTGCACATCACAGAAAAGTACATTAGCTAATCTCACACAGTTTTAGCACCGATCACACTAAGTGCTTGGCTGCAGAAATGCTACTCTGTATTACAATCTAAAGCTGAGGCTAGGAGACTTCCGATGGAAGATCTGATCTTTTATTATAGTTAGGAATACTGGTGTTTCTTAGAAGACTAAGTCAATATTTAAACAACAATTCAATATTTCCTGAGACAAAAGGGGCATTTTATTTTGGTTTAAACACTCTAGATTTCCAGGCGGACATTTTAACCACTGAAGTATCAGTGTCTGGTTTTGTCTTTTTAAATTTACTTTTTAAGAATGCTTTTTGGTATACCTAAAGACAAATCTTACCTTCTGAAAAATCTCTCTTCATACAAAAACTTTCCGTTCTCTTGAAAAGTTTCCCCATGATTTCAGCTAGGGCCGCCACTCCTTCCAGGAGAATGCCATTTCTGCCTCCTTGTGAACAGGTTCTCGGAATGACACAAACATTTACTGGTTGTAGGTTCCACACTCTCCCTTTACCCCCGTCTGCTTGCCTCCAGATGGGACTGTTTCAGATTTATGTGATGGGACCGATCCCCGTTGAGTAGAGTGAGCACACGCAGCGTGTAGAGCTGCTACTAACGGCTGCTGTTTCAGACGCTTCCAGAACATTCCTTCACTTGTCTTGACAGGTCCCGAAAGGCAAATTTGGTGCCTAGGTCATCTTCAGTTCTGCGTAACTTCAAGACCTGGCACTTACAGAAAGCCATTCTTAGGATTTCCAGTTACTTTTCAGTTCAGGAAATTTCTCTGGGTCTCTTGTCAGGGCAGGCTGGTCTTTTATGATTTTCAGCCTGCAATGCTACTCCTTTCTATTTCATCTTGACTTAATGTCATTAGTCTTCTTCCACAGAAACCTGAGCATTCTTTTCCTAATTTATGTAGATGGTGCCCTGACAGCAGCTCCCTTGATCAAGACTTTGCCATTTATGTCTCTTTCACCGTTAATCATTCTCTGAAATGAGATTTGTAGTAAAAAAGAATTAAATCAAGTCTGACTGCCTTCGAATTTCTTGACTTTCTGGGATTCTGGTTGCTCACTCAGGCCAGGCCCTTTGGAGACACTGTTCTTTCTCTGGCTTTCTAAACAGGCTGTTAGGGCACTTTTCCTATGCTGGACGGTCAAAGCAGGTTTTACAATTGGTGAAACTACAGAGATGTTTATAAGATGCAGCTATGACACCAAGACAACTTACTGTTTGATAGTTCTGCCAAAAAGTATCCATCTTTTTCTGCGTCTGGTTACACATTTTAAAAATTGAATCTGATCGTAAAATGGCCACATGATAATTTTTCTTGTCTTTGCTTCTTGAAAACAAGAATTCTTGATTATGCAAAAAGTCAACACTGAACTCCAGGTTCCCAACTGTCCTCTCTCCTACAGATATTGATTTTCTATCACTTTGTATGTGGGTAGAAGAAGATAAAAGACTAATGATCCATTGGAAAGTGATATTAAAAAAAAAAATTATAAATGTGGTCTAGACTTATGTTTATCTACCTCACGTTTCATAAGGTCTGATTCTGAATGATTCAAAATCTCCAGCTTGTACAATGCTGCAGGCTCCCTTCTCAGCAAGATGACCCATCTCATAGACATCAGACTTGTTCTCTGCTGCCAGCAGAGTTTTGCAAGTTAAATTCTTAGTCCTGGTGTCTGAGGCACCTGTGACCTGGTCACTAAAATTATGAAAGGCCAACCATGCCCAACATTTCCATTCCTCTGACCAGTGAAAGTCTTTCCATTATCAGTGAAGCTCATTTGTGAAGGAGATGAAACTTTGACGAAACTGAAATTATAAAATGAACTGCCCTAGCGGAATAAATACCCACCACAATATTTAGCACCTCCCACCTCAAGGCGAGGTACATTTCATTGACTTTGCTGGCATGAGCACGAATATATGATGAGCATAAACTTACTTAAACAAGAAGTGTTATTGACCACCTTTTCCCAGCTTAGGGAAAAGCAGGGAGAAAAAATGATACGATAGATGTGCAGTCACATTATTTGAATCAAGGCCAGAAGGTGCCGTGGTCTTACAGTGCTCAATATGTTATAGGTACGTATGTGTGTACAAAATAGTTATAAAACTACATACAGATCTACATATGTATAGAACAGGGAAAAAACAAAACAAAAGACACAAACAAAAAACACCCCTCCCCCCCGCAAACAAGCAACACAAAACAAAACAAGCTCCTGCATTAGGACTTTTATGACATCTCATATGACAGACCTGTATTTGTATTTGTGGTTAAGCCAGAAATGTTCATCCAGCTTTGTCAAACACCACTGATTTTTATGAGAAATAGGTTTACAGTCTGCTAAATTCAAGGCAAATCATCATCCAGTTCCTTGTAGTACAAATGGATGCATTTAAAGCATGTTCTTGCTATTAGGTCTAAAGCATTACAAGACCAAAATGTTCTGTATCTCATCTCAAATTTTCAAACAATCCAATATCCCAGCTATATATAGATATATTCTTGCTGTTCAATCTCTTAAAAATCAATCAATATTAATGTGTCTGCCTTAAACTTTTAAGGTCATTGTCTCCCTTCTGACATCTTTAACTACATCAACATCACATTATATCATTATAGACTCGTGAAGCAATGTACTTTTACGTTTTTGCAAGATAATGTCTCTTTTGTGTTTCGGGTTTTATCATAATATAAATCTTGAAATGTAATTTGCATATCTTTTGTTTAGCGAAGGAGACCCCCATTTAAGACTTTGTCATTTTAATACGTAGACTTAAAAGCGGATGACTTTTTAAAGGAAATGCACCAAAATATTCCAATTTATTCCTCAACTGAAGCAGCTGCTGCATCAGTAAATTAGTAAATTCCCTTAACAATACATTTGCTAACAATTATGGTCTGCCTGCCTTGGGCTCGCTTGACAGTAGGGCTGCCATCTGTTGAGAAGTCCATTCATGGATTTTAAAGGGCTATTTTTAGGGTTTTATTTTAAACATTGCAAAATATCCCTTTGCTCTTCACCCTTCCCTCCACTTGTTCTGTCTTTCGTGCCCTCTGCTCATCTTTCCTTCAACCCTGCTGAGGAGCACCGGTGTGCTGCCAACACCGAACCATCTCTGCACCAGCAGCCACGTCCCTGCAAGAGGCTTCCAGGTGCTCTCACTTCTGAGGCAGGTCTGGCCCATTTTTAATGGGAGGAGGGAGGACACTTATGGAGATGAATGGACAGAAATGAACAGGATCAATCATGAAATTCAAAAGCAGCCATGAAGGAAACAAAATCAAGACGATGAATGGGAAAGGGATGCTAGGAGCCCCAGCTCTGGATAGATGGATATTTCATGAATTCCTTCAATAAATAGGGAACCTCTAGGGAAATTCAACACCTGGCAATCTTAGTGGATAGCGGTGTTGCAAAGAAAGCATAATATTCACCCCTCTGGTAAATTCAAGCAATTAAACCCCCTTAAAAAAAAGGCCCTCGTAGGCTTTCTGCCCAGTAAACTCACTGTGAAAAGCAACTTTAATAAATGTTATAAATCTCACCTCTGAGCCAACAGGAAATTCAGATGTTTGCATGTGCAGGAGTCAGGGAGCTGCTGAAACAAAAGGTAAATGTGTATATTAGAATAGGTTGTGCCCATACTCCAACTGGACAGCAGCAGAAGCATGAGGCCCACAGACATGACAGGTTTTTGAAAGTATCCCTTCTGGTGCCACCTTTCATTTCCAGCAGTGTGACACCAGAGTCCTCCTGCCTTTGAGAGTGGACAAATTTGTTTAGTGATGAGTTTGCTGGCTCAATGAATTCAGGACTACTCCTTATCATGCAGCATTACTGGAAAGCAGTTTTGAGTTTCAACGGTTTAGACATAAAACTAAATAAAGAAATGGCAACAAATATCTGTGGTTTGTAAAATGAAAAGATCAAAGAAAAGAGACTGCAGAGAATTTTTGATCAACACCCTGACAAGGGGTGTTAGTTTTAATAAACAGTACGAATTTTAGGCCATTATGAAGTATGAGATGCAGTCTCAGCTGTGTTTCTAATTTCCTTTCTTGCCTTTACTGCTGTTATATAAAGCTCTGTAGTGACGAAAAACATTTATTGAAAAAATCTGAGAGCACCGTTCGGGATTACGTTACTTTATCTGCACAGAGCCTTCCCAGCCGGTGAGAAATATTTCTTCACCCTCCATGGTGCCGAGAGCTGCAGACACATTCTACGTATGGGACAAACCACTGCACAGAGATGCACTTCCGCAAGTGAATACGGATTTTTTGACTGGGTCTGAAGACTAAATGACCATGGAATGCTGTTCATTTTGATTGTTGTTCTTTAAAGCCACGGATAAACACGGCAGAGCTTTGCGCACATTTTTGAAAGTGAATTTAAGAATATAAAAACAATACATATTTGGCAACATATCCTGTGAGAAAGAGGTCTTCTGAAAAATTTCTGGTAAGATGTTGTCTACCAAGCTATGAACACTATACTTGTTGTCTACCACACACTCCGCAGGCTTATAAAAACACAAAATGCCATGAAAATTAAGATGAGGAAAAAGGGAAGGAGAGACAGAAGACTGGATGTAAGTAAGTTATATTTGGTGCTTGACTTATTCACAGGAATCATGGCAGAGGCCTGTTCATTCTTCCACTATTAACTTTTTGGGCCTTTCAGGTAGATCGAGAGGTTCGGTATGAGAAAAGTCTCTCCAGAGATCTCTTCATCACTCTTGAAAAAAGCTGGGAATTAATTATTTTATTACAGAATGGGTGCCAGCAATGAGTCTCTGTTATAATGACTCCATCTGTGGCTTTCCACCTACAGTATTTTTCCTTAGGGGTTTATCAAGATTATTTGTAATTATTACTAATAAGCCATTACTATGAATAATGGTAATTACAGTACCATTTAAGGACCCTAGTCATAATCACTGTAGAAAACTTATGAGCATAGTGAAGACCAAGGCTTTGCAACAGCACACCCACATCTCATAAGAGAAAACGAGCAAGCACAGTTACCCTCCAGAGAGCATGACAAAGCTGTTCATCCCTGAACTGCCAATGGCACCATCAAATCCAGTGCTTATCCACAGACAAACGACTGACAAAATTTAGCTACTATTTTTGTTTCAAAAGAAAACAAAAATAACACAGTGGTTTTTCCTCTTTAAATTATAGGATTTGGAAGGATTGGTAGAATCACATAATCCCATTGCTAGCCCCAAAAAGTTCTGTTTGTGTGACATCTCTGACTACAGCAAATATTGTGTATAAAAAGCAGTGCAGATGCAGACACCAAATGGATCACAGATGCATGCAGAACATTCACCTATTATGGATATTCCACAGAAGAGGAATGATTTTTTTTCCAATCCACTTGGCTTGGTCTATGTCCCTCACTCAATAGTGCTGCAGTTCTTCATATAACAGACAGTAAAGCCCTACCTGCTTCAACTTAATGTCAAACATGTTCAGAGTGGACACTTTTAAGATTTGTTTTTAAGTTTTTCTCCCAGAAACACACATTGTCCCTTCTCTCTTTACCTCTTCACATTAGCTCTAAATCCTTGTCTCTGTTGTTTTCCATCTTCAGAGACATGACGGAATTCTTCTAAAAGTACTCTGCTGACAATTTCTGATCTGGTTTTCCACTAAGATAAGCAGAACCGCATTTCTAACCTTTTAACTTCACATATATAACTTCATCACTTTAGTTTACAACTATGTAAGATGTTGTGAGGTTTTCTTTTTAAAGGATGGCCTTATCTCAACATGAGATAGGACGTCACACGTTTGGTTTTATGTATATATACACTATGTATGCATATATATATATATATATATATATATATATGTAGTATGTAATTACAGAGAGATGCTTCTTACAAAAATATCTTTCATGCCATAAGAAATGGCATTTGCAACTGCAATCCGGAATATACTGCAAGGGGTATGAAAGCGTGGATAGCTCTATTTCAAAGAACGACGTTTTCCACTGTACCATGGTGCAGCTGTGTTTGTTAGAGATCCTGCTCACGAGGTCACAGTAAGCATCTCAGCACTACCTTAGCGGAGGTGACCAGAAGCTCTCTGCACAGAAGTGCTTTTCCCATTGCATTAGAGGAGGAATTGCAGCTCAGATACTCACAAGCACATTCATCAAAGCAAAATCCATTTTTTTTTGTACAGCTACATTTAAGAACGTAAAATCACTTCAAAAACTTACAGAAGCTGGTTATTCCAACCTCTTTATTACTCTAGCATTACATCTACTTTCCTTCTGGTACAATCCAAATGCAGCTGAATTTCAATGCACAAACCTGGTTCTTGGCTGTCAAGCCCCTACATACCAGTTTACACGGTTAAAAAAGATAAGCATTCGGGAACAGAAACAACCACTGTTTCAAAGCTTGTACAATGTACAGAGCAATAGTCGGTTGGGCCCGCTTTGGTATCTAAAGTGCAGAATCTTTTCCAATGCCTTACTCCTAAAAATCAGGTAGGCCTGATAGGCCTTATCTATTTGCATAGAAAAGTGTACGGTCTCAGTCCTTCATGTTGCCTAGGTTAAGCAACATTTAAATTAATCTTAGCACAAGTAAGGGACTTACTAAGGAGGGAAAAATGCAAATCATGGGCAGTTCTATTTACTTCAACTACACAATTTTGGAGTTTGGTTTATAGCTTTAGGTTTATTAACTAGATTTCCATGAACCATTTTCGCTTGTTTTCTTGGTTTTCCCTGCTGTGGGAAGGGAAGCAAAAATTCAGCAAAGATCTGCTTTGGATCTGAAATTTTGAATGACAATATTGTGGAATTTTTCAGTTTCGATTAATGAAAATTATCATGCTATTACAGGGCTCCATTCCCGTGTGAAATCTCAAGATACCTCTCAAGGTTTTCAAGAAGTAAGTGTGTTCCCCAAAAGTAGATATGAAATGCAAAAAAAAAGTAAACCACAAAAGCACTTCGAAGTTTGCTCATTTTTAATAACCGATGCATACTCAGTGCCCTTGTTCTGCACCAGCCATGAAAATGGACGTGTTCTTTGCTTTGTTGCTGTATGAGACCCTGTCTACATTAAACATTTTTGCTGGGTCCTTAAGCATTAAGCTAGCAGAGATAGTATGACAGACAAGTTGCTGTTTCTGACTTGAAACAGCACCTGGAAGGCCAAGACCTTTCACAGTTTAATAGTGGACAGAGACTCACGGTAGTGATCAGGGTCATGCGGTGGAGGAGGCAATCACTGATACTGAAATAGCAGACGTCCCTGTGACAGCTGTAATAACCAGGGCTTACTTCCCTCAGCTAAAAAATATCCACAGAATATGGTGAATACACTGCTGCAATGTGTCCCCCATTTACCTTTGTTTCATGCTATAAACGTTTTAACTCCTGAAGGCTCACAGTGCAAGAATAGAGCAAGTAACCCTTACAATACATTTTACATGATAGGGGAAGTATAAGGAGAAGAGGGTTTGTTTTTCAATCTTGAGAATTCAGCAGAAAAGTTATTATTTGCTTGTTATTGACAATTCATTCCTCTGAGATAAAATAACTTAGTTACCAGAGGATCCCAAGGAGACAGCTGGCAGTGATGGAACAGAACAACATTCAATCCGCAGCAAGTGTACATCATAAAACAGGCGCCACTGGATTAAAAAGTAACCTTAAACTGTTTAGTGTACACAAAGGCAGCCCAGTCAAAACACTTCAACAATGATTTAAAATCTCAAGTTAGAGGCCAGTTTCAACCTTCAGGGAAGCCTTCTCTATTCATAAGGAGCTTAACTAATCATAACTTGCCACGACTTATCAGAACTGGATGCAGTGTGCCGCGGCATGATAACTGAGCTCTGAAAATGTAACAAAAGATGCCTTGTTTATTAAAATAATGGTGAGACTAACCCCCAAATTTTAATCTTTGAACTTGGTGGGGGAAAAACATCCTGTTACTTCTTAAGTGTTTCCACCAGCACGCAGAGAGCCTTAGCCAGGCAGCTCCTGTTCACGTTACTGAGAGACGTGCAGGGCAGCACGTGTCCCAGGAACGGAGCTGGAGTCTGAAATCCGGTCCCAGGATGCTCCATCGAGTGTATCCCCAGGAAGCGGGCTGGCGGGTACCAGACACACGGCATTTCTGCAGACACCTCACTGTGGACATAAGTACGTCTACCTGAACCATAGTATCACTTTCAGCTGATATAAATTAACAACCTAGTGTTTAAGAAAACACTAGTAGTATCTATTTTTTAACACGATAAATACTCTAGCTCTAAGAAAGCTTCAGAGCAAGGGTTAAATGGAGCCCAAAAAGGACCAGATTTCTATCTGCATTTTCTTCGGTGTAGTTCCAGATGCATTAAGACCTCAGCAGAGACCTGCAAGTATAATGTACGGCTTTCTTTTATCTGTCAGCAAAAAAGGGGGAAAAAAACAATATGAAAGAATGAAGCAGTGCCAAATGCTACAAGAAAGGCTTAATAAATAGAGCCCAGGGTCACAAAGTTGCTCTTATTTGCCCTGAAATATATCACTGAACTTCTGTATATTCATATTTGTTTACATTATAAATGTACTAAATGAGCTAATTATAGTGATCATAATTTACAATTAAAAACAAACAGTTAGAAATTTCAAAGGCTTTCAATATCTTTTCTTTAATCATTCACCCAGGCTCAAAATATGCATTTTTTAGATTAAAGCATTAAAGTTGCTAATTATATTCTCAGAACTAACAATTATTTCTTTACCCTTTTACTACCTTCTTCTGGCAACAAAAAAATGTCAGCACTGATTTAATTTTTTGTTATTACAGGATTAAAGAAGTTTCTAAAATGCAATTAAATGTGCCCTATAGCTATAGTAACTTTCCTATCCGCATCCAAAGCCTCTTCACTAAAACAACAGCATAAAAAAATTATTCAGACTTTCTAGACATACTTTTTTTCTCCTTTTATAACACATTCCTTTGGTGATTATCTCCAATGACAACTCAACAATCTTAATGAGACTCTGTGCACATCTTGATCTTGGTGAAAGTAGATTAATAGGAGAAAATGAAAGTTAAAGAGGCTGTTAAGAGTGCAAAACCCCACACATGTCAAGCACTGGTTCTTCACCTTTGGGAGCTCGGTTCAAGCTCACCCTGAGGCCCTAAGCGAAAAGTTCAATGGGCTCAACTACGTCCCTATTTGATACATCACAAAATCAATTACTTTATGGTGGTACATTTGGTAACCTATGCTCAGACAGAATCAAGTTTTTTCCCATTGGGAATTCAACAATTATCTACTCAGCGAATTATTCTCAGATAAAATAGAAATACCTGCTGTCAGCAGGAGTTTCTCATTCTATTGCCTATCCGTTTAGTAGTTGATGTGTTTTGGAACAGTGATGTTGCACTCAGACCATGCGCCATTGGCCACCGTGCGATCACAGTGACACGTAGTGACAGGACACCAAAGCACGATTCAGTGCCCAAATTTGTACTGTTTGGAAAAGAAAAACAGTCATTGCAAGTAACCAAAATTACACCAGAGAAAAATTGTAGCAGGACACGTCATTCAAAATGCTACAGTTGCTCAAGGAGTTAGCTTCCGCTAGATGACCCCAAATGGTGAGGCCCTGAGTTTAATTTTCATATTGTGAGCAGCAGCAGCAACAGCAGGAGCACACTGAGCCGCCTTACTAGTAGCACTCCCAAATCTACATCTTGTGCTACTTGATATGATATGCCTGTTGCTGGAGTTGATATATTTATGTTAATTATTTAAAATTGTTTCCAATCTAAATACATAGAGTTTTCACATAAGTGAATGACAGCCTGCAAAATAAATACAAGTCACTGAGTGGCTTAGATATGGAATATGCACTCTGTATGCTGCTGCATGGCTGCTTAAATCAAGCCCCATTCATTGCAAAGGGCCATTTCATACCCTGCAGCGATCTGCCCAAACTAAGCTCAATTTGCTCAGCCTAATTTTCAGCAGTCAGAATTTTGTTTCATAAGATCACCAGCAACAAAATGAACGTTAACCAGCATCCTCTGTCAGCCCTGGCTGACGGCACACACAGTCACTGTCCCTGAAAGGAATTAGTCAGTCCTAGGACCAAGTAAGTTGCCACTTACACTGTGCATGTTGTAGTCATTTGTGGAATATATTTTGCTTTAAAAAGACATCTTTCAGAAAAAAAAAAAAAAATCCAGTTGTTTGTTTGCTTGTTTTTTCACAGGGGACAATTAAACAGAATTTTTATCTTATTCTCCCTACAGACAGAAAACTGCCCAAATAACAGAGAGAGGCCACATAATAAATGATAGAAAGACAAGAAGTCAAAATTCCTGTTTACTCCTACACTTAATACAGGAACATAAGGACATGCAATGTCACGGAGAGGATGCAAATGTAAGGACAACACCAGGGCCAGTTTTAGTCATGTTGACTTCTTACTACTGCTCAGCTAATTACACTTCCCCAGCTATGAAATGTGGATAATATCCTTGGCCCCTCTCATACAGAAAAACTAATCAGGGAAGTATTCAGATAATGAAGAATGCCATTGAAAACAGTAAAAAGAAATTAATAATTCCAAATGCAGTGCAGCATTGGATTACATCAGCTGGCACAGTGGACAATAAATAAGGCCTAAGATTACAGACTAGGCAATGAAGCCAAAAAGAACGATTCAACACTTTCCTTATTCCCTGTGAATCATCACTCTTGTGTGCAAAATGAGGCAAAAATAATACAAGATCTGTTAATAAGGACACATACCTGAGGGAAGCTGACTTAGGATTCTAGGGCCGTTCTCTAAATTGGGAGTGCCTGATCTTCCAACCTAAATGACTTGCAATGTGTTTTTTACATACACAGTTACAAATAAGTTATCATTTCTACAAAAATAACCTGATTATTAAGTTGATTGTTTGCAAAATAAATGAGAAATGCTTTCACCGCTTCTCTAGAGAGATGCAAAAGATTTCCTTTGTACCCTTCAATTCTGTGAGCACTTAGTGAGTTTCTCATAGGAAAAATGCACTGTTAGGAGCACTTCAATTCCTCTGCAAATGGTACATTCCTCTAGTGAACTCTATCAACAAGCCCACTTAAAGCTCATGCTTAGTTTACTACATCTTGCCAAGGAGACTCTTTCTTTCTGTTCTTTCAGGACCAGAATTATGCCTATTAAAATGGTGATGAAGAACGATGGGACAATTCAGAATTTCACAAGCACAGAACCTAATGTACCTGCTCTAATTCAAGGAAGCCTCTGGACAGTCATCAGGCCAAAATCTTGATGGAAGGATTTTGAAGACTGAATAAATTGCCTAAAATAAAAGAAAGGAAGAAGTGTATCAAAAGTTATAATACCTACTTTATTTAATGTGTAGTCCTGAACAAAGGGGACTTAGAGCAGGCAATAAAAACTGATTTTTCTTTTAGAGCATAGCTGGTATAACACACCACATACTTTTTTGTAACAGCTCAGTGGGAATACTTATTGATATGCAGATTGATTGGAAAATATAAAACCTCAAGCTAAATTGCTGCATAGGATGGCTATAGCACAAATTGCGCTTCTCATACGTTCTTCTGGTAGGTAAGATTGAGGTGAACTGGGATGTGTCAGAAAGATCAAAGCATGAGATGCTGCATCAAACAGAAGGGAGAGCAAGATACACATTGTCCTGGAATGTTAAGACTGTTACCTTGGGACAGTCAAGCATCCTGTCATCATCCTTCTTGAGCTTCAGAAGGAACTCTAGAGAGTACTTCCATCCACCATTCCAAAAGAAATTAATGGTTCTACTAGAGCAAATCACTGCCAGATCACAAACCTGGTTGACAATCAGCTGGCAGGAATATGGACTGCCCATTGCTTGGGTCAAGTCAGGAGATGTTTGGAAGGAATGATGAGGCAACATGCAACTAGCAGATCCTTATCCACTGAGCCTAAGAGGGGTGATGTTGGCAGGCAAGCTGCCCAGCTATGTCCAAACAAAATCCTGCTGAGACCATCTATGGGTTCAGAGCAGCATTCACAGCAACTATTCTTCTCTGTATTCACTGGTGTTCTTCAATTCAGGCTGAATCAGGACACTTAAATAGTATTGTATAGGTTTGCTCTCTGAACAAATGATTATAAACCAAAAGGTTTTCAGACTATACATGCAAAGTTAGCTACATGATACACTATTGTATTGTTATAATCTCCAGAAAATAAAAGCCACCTTGTCCACCTGCTGACAAAAATGGATCATGTCATAGAACCACAGAATCACAGGATCATTTCAGGAGTGCTAAGAGATATAGAGAATTGAATAGTAAGAGCATTTTATGAAGGAATTTCCCAGGTCTCCTGTCAACATTGGCGTGTATCAGTGGCTTTTTCTAGAGTTAAAAAGGCAAGAATCCATTACAGAGAAAGTCCACAGCATAATTAGAAAACAATCAACACTTTCTCTACTGTTGATTTTTTCTTCACTATAAACTGCTTCATTGACTTTAATTAAACTTGCCCTAGGTTACGAAGCTGGTAAGCTGCAGAAACATTTAAAAATTAAATAAAATAAAACCATATTTCTTGTCAAGATGGTTTTACCAGCTTGCTTACCTGTACCACGCTTCTGGTTTAGAGGATTTTTAAGTTATTAGAAATACTGTATGTGATACTGCAAGACTGTTGGTTTTGCTCTTGAATTAAAATGACCATAGTTTGTGGATGTTTTCCTTCACCAAAGACTTTGGGAAATTTCCATTAACTTCAATAGATGCCAGAACAGGCCTGGGAGCAGGAAATGAAGAAATATACTGTACCCAAATGAAATTGCAGAGGGAATTTAGGTGGGCAGAATGTAATTATTCACACTTTAATCTGGATAGAGCACTAGGTTTATATCCCCATTCTGGCAAACATATACCAAGATACATAATAATCAAGAGGAGCAGTGCTACTGGCTCTCCTCTGAGTCAAAAGATAAGACTTAAAGAAGGAGAATGATCTGCTTGCTTGATATTGAGTAAAAGGAAGGAAGGAGTGACATTTATTGCATTACCTGCAAGACTTGCCAAAAAACAAAATGCATTAAATAAATAATCACGTTTTTGGGACCTTCATCTAGAATGTAGACATCGCTTGTGGAATCAAAAGAGGTTTTGAAAAATCAGAAACTTGCTTCTTTGCTGGTGCATGCACTCAGGTACATATGCAAATGAAAAATGTATGGCTTTCCCTCTTTTGTGGACAGTCCTAGGGGACAATCTCTGGAAATTAGTGCCTTGGCAAAATACTAATACTTATAACTTCTATATTCATTGATGCAGATGAGGACAGCAAGAGGCATGGAGAAAATAATGGATTCTCTTGCAAATGTACCTGATTGTAAAATTTAAAAAAAATAATAATAAATCCAAATCTGGTAATGGAATTGCATTACATTCTAGCAAAGTGGATCCATTTCTGAGGTGGAACATGACAGCTTTTTAACTTTCTACAACAATATGTGACAGAAGAATACTACATTCAGTTGATACCGCAGGGCGATTTATGGAGGCAGAATGTAATAATATAAATTGAGTTTCAGAAAAGACACTGTGACTAATCTTACAAAAAATGCTACGGGATGTTTAATAATCCTGGTGGTTCAGAAGTTGTTCTTCAAAAAATTCTCTTAAGACTGATTGTTATTAAAGTATGTATTGCATTGGGTTCATTTTTCATTTAACTGTGTAGTGTAAAACTGCTGTCAAGTGCAAATATTTGCGTTGTAATTGGATCCCCATACAAATGGAATAAAGCCACCAACCCTCAACCAAACTTGCAGAATCACAGAATACTTAAGGCACTTCAAAGAGCCATGAGACAAGCATCTGTCCACATCTCTTGAGCTATCTCTACGAGTTCTCATTGGTGTTTATTGTGCCATTAATCGAAAACAAAGCAGCAGGAATAAGGCAGCACTCTAGAACTCCTTCCTTGCATTTCCTCTGGAATCCTCCTCCATTGCCTCCATTTGCCATTTAAGGCTATAGTGTTTATTCATTAAGCTATGAATGGTAATTTTGAAGAGATCAAAGCGAGCTGAGAGGAGAATGTAATACATATAGTTAGTGAGCTTGACTCAAATCCCTTAGAAATTAGCAGAAGACTGTTTTACTCACCTTGCCTGAGTCCTGGTGGAGAAGCAGAGGTTTCCGCAGTGTTCTCCCACTGTCCGCAGGAAGGCTGCGACTGCACACATCTGAAGTCCCAGTCTGAGCCTACGTGGTTCTACAAGGAGACAAGAAAGAAACAGGCGCCATTCCGCGGCTCCGCCGCACCCTGTAACAGCACAACGAGGCAGCTCTCCTGCTCTGCTGTTCCACAGCAGGGGCTGTGCAGGATGAGGCCTCCACGGGGCCAGGAGCACAGAGGCCCCAGGGATGGCAGGGCTGACCCAGCCAGGAAAGGGGCAGGTTGGGGCCAGCATGGCCTTGGGGACACGGATGGGACAGGGATGGCCCTGTATGTGGGCCTGTGGGGGGCCCATGGCCAGGCAGGGCTGTGGGGACTGGAACCCAGAGGGGCTGACCTGGGCCGGTGAGGCCTGGTGGTACCCTCAGGGCCCTGACACTTCAGAATAAAATATCAAGAAAACAAATCTTACATTTGTCTTGTTTCATAGGACTTCCCCTCTTTCCACTTTGTGTTTCCCCTTGCATTTTCCCCTGCATTTTCTTTAAGATTCAAAATCTGCATAGCCAGGGCTTCCAGTACTACATTCAGCTCTTTTCAGTTCACTATTGTTAGGAAGAATAAACGAAAAAGTAAAGTTTGTGCTTTTTCAAAGGCTATCCAAATGGGCTGAGATCCACTTATATGGTATCCATTCCCTGGCTTCAGAAAAAAACAATATTTTTATAACTCCGGAGAATTTACTCCACCTAAAGGTTTGGCTAACACGAGCATTTTCATCCCAGATTTTAGGCTTCCTATAATGCCATAAAGTTTTTGTTAACAAACCCACAAGTTCCTTGAAGAACTTTTCTCAGAAGGTAAACAGTAAGATGTTTAATGTACACAGTATGTCAGGTTTCGTCCCAATATCTTTCTTATGGCTCTCAGCCTTTTCCACCACACGATACAGTATGTGGCAGAGACCACCCAGTAATGATTTTTTTCACTTTATTTCACATTACGTTCTTTGTTAAGCTTAGTTCTAGACTTCAACTCCATAAGGTAAAATATTCCTAGATACTTAATACCCTGTGGTTTTTCAATCTATATTTAAAACCTGTCTTATCCACTGATCGTACAATATGTTCAGGGACATAAACTCCAACTTACCTCAGTTGATTCACCATTCAGATACGCTTGCTAAACTCTCAGCTAGCTTCCACAGATTTTTTTAAGTTCTAAGAGCTGAAATAAAAATACCATTTATACTGTATGATACTTATTAGAGGCGAGTCAAAAATGCATAGCAAATAATATAGAAAACTATTGTTTACCAAATATCCATGAGCTGATAATTTATTTGAATTTCTTCAACATTCTCCAGTTGTTACAGTTTTTACTCATTGCTTTTGAACTTATATCTTTCAGATGTTTATTAGTCAGATATTAATATTTGTCTTGGCTCTGACAAACATCTGTGCAATGGTTTCTGAACTAGTTGCAACCACACTTGCATGTAGAGCTGCAGCAGAACTGCAAGCAGCACAGCATCATCAGGGTGGTGCTGTCCCTAATAAATTAGCACTCTCAAGATGGAGGACATATCAGCTCAGGTGCAGCATCACTGGACTGTGGCTCTCTTGCTTTCAGAAGCCAACCTCGTAACCTCTCTGCATGCTGCCCCCCTCCCTGTGGCTGTATTATCCCTTCTGGCATTAGCTTGGTGTTATTTGCGTTGTGCTCCAATACACAGCTCTGTGGTACAGGTATCATATTTTCTGGCTACCAACAGAACCTTAAAAGTAAGCTTTTTTAGGGCTTTTCTCTTTCATAGACACAAATATAGAGAGTTGATATGAACATGACCTGTACTACTATTCTGGGACAAACTTTAAATACATGTAACTCATAGGACAGTCCAGGGTTAGAATTATTCAAAAGTTACATATATCTGTGAAAAAGCTTTCTTTTCTTGGAATTACCCGTTCCGAGTTAGAGCTATCATTAAGCAATGTGACCAGAAATAGGTTTGGCACTCAATAAAAGCCATTTAAACAAGGAATACATTGTATATCATAATTCTCTAAGCACAGAGCTGCCAGCACTAATGCAGATGAAAAAGAGAACCAGAAGAAGGGTATTAGTTGATTTGTTAATGCACATAAGTGTCAACAGGTGTGATCAACTGGAAAGAGGCAGGTGTTACCAATGTATTGGTGCTGTCATAGAAGAACGATGTCCTGCACAAGCCTTAACTGTAAAATTAAAACTGAAAAGCTGTTGAAATCCTCTATCAGCCACCACCTTAAAAGTATTCCATGTCTGAATTAAGGCTGGAAATGTGCCAGAAAAAAACCCCTAGTACTTAAATATGTGGGTACTAAAATACTTGAACTTAACTCTGACATCTGCACATTTAGATTTTTATGCTCCATAAAGATGTCGTCTTCAAGGGAGGCAATCGACCCTATTTCCATCCCCTGTAGATATTAATTTGTCATTTCAGCTAAACACAGCACCATCAGATAGCTGTCCAGCTAAAATATTTTGTTTATATATCCACTATACCATCCTTAGCAATGAAGAGTTAAGATCATCCAAAAAATTAAGATCAAAAGTTCTTCATTTTGAGACCATATAACTTTATGACAAAAAAATACAATATGAAGACTTAACTTCAGAAAAACACATATTTAAAACTGGCAACCTAAACAAAAAGTCTGGAAAAGAGTGCTATTTTTGTACTAAAATATTTAATCCAATTAGTTTCTAGTTGATGTTGCATATAAAACCTAAAAATAATCTTAGCTTTTTTTCCTTTAGGTTTTTCTGAACATACTTCACTGCTTGTGAAAGTAAGGGATTAATAGCCCTTGAGATGGGAAAGCACAGTGTAGATTGGCACAGAACAAATTTTTCCTCAGCACAAGGTTGTTTTACTATACAAGACTGTTTTACTATACTTGCTTGAGTCTTGATCTACAAAAGCCCTTCTTTGCCAGTCCTCACAGAAGTCAGAGACAGAAAAGATTTGCGCGATTTCTTAATTCCAGAACATTGGGATCAACATCAGTCCATGTAGTTACCATACTTTTTCTAGTACACTGCTCTGCACTGAGTTATGAGCCCATCTAATGTTGAGGGCTTACTGTACTTCTCCAAAAAGTCTGTTCCACTATCTAACAAATAGCTCCTCGGAAAACAACTTTTCTTCGTCTTTTCAAAAATCCACTCACTTCATTACTCCTGACTACATATTCTTTTAACAGCCCTGGGCAGTGATGGCCAGTTATAGTGAACTGTCTCAAATGAAGAGGTAGTTTCATAAAACAAATCACACAGATTTACATATCTGACCTTTTCCAAATTCCAAATGAATTCTGCAAAGGAAGAGCTATTGCATTAACTCAATTTGCCCATGTGGCAGAGAGACCGGAATGGTACTCTCCAGAGAAAGCAGTACGCTAAAGCCAAGGTACAATGCATGAAATTCATTCTGGTGCAGAATACCATGTAGATTTGTGATGGTAAAATCCCATACAGCTCCTCTTTCGGGGCTTACGTGATTTAACTGGATACAAGTTGCTTGTTCTTTACATGACATACATTTCACTCAAAATGTCTGTAAAAGAAAGAATGGCCCTGTCTGGAAGATACACAGTGTGCCAGCAAAAGAATTTACTGAGCTGTTACCCAGGCTGAAACATTTTTCCATATGGCAGGACCATCAATGTGGGGTTTGTTTTCTTTGAACTCTGCCACTACTCTGTAGGTCCCCACAGCTACTGTCTCCTGAGCTGATCTGCCGAGTGGCCAATGCAGAGGCAGAACATACTACCAAAACGTACTACAAGGTCATCAGCATCTTCTGTGTTGAACTAAATCATTGTATTTTATACGATAAAATTAATACAAATGGCTAGTATAAAAGCATACAACTAAAATCTACTGAGCAAAATCCTCCATAAAGAAGGAAATTTCAGTGTTTGAAGGAAGCAACTACAGCTGTGCAGAGAGTCTGTTTCACAGGGTATTTCAAAATTAGGTGTTGTTTCTATTTGGGATAAAACTCCCCAAACATGCTAAAATTCATCATGCAGCAAATTCTGAAAAACTGCCATCTGGAAAGTTAAAAAAAAGTTGCCTCTCATAATTTCCAGACAAAGTTCTTCATGGTGGATGAAGAACTCTCAAACTCTTAGCAGGCTGGTACAGCCAAGAATTCCAGGTCCCTGACTACTTTTCGTTACACAGTTTGGAGTGAAGTGCAGCTAATTCCCTGTACACCTGGGGATTTCAAACGAACAGCAGGGCTTGCAAAGCAGCCTGACTGGCCGCTAGTGACTTGACTCGCTGTTGGTCTTTAACACAGGTTGCTGAAGAGTGAGGAGCCTGCAATTCTAGTGACCCAGCAGATTCCACACAGACTGGCAGAGTTGGGTGGGGAGACAGAGAGGAAAGCAAAGCTTTCTTGGATGTTCATTGAAACTGAATCATCTCTGCTAATGTTTTTTAATGCTTTGCATTTTAGAATTATCTTTATCAAATCCTCTTTTCTTGTCTGCACAAGAGGCACCATCTCGATGATGGTTATATAAAGAAAAAAACCATCAAATTGCAAGTGAGATCAGATTTGCTTTCAGTAAACCATTTTATTCTCAGAAGTGGGAATATACAGGGAGTTTCAGAAAGATGGACCCATTTTGACGGGGAAAAACTATTGGGAACAGAAACCTTGGCTTCTTGTCTCTCATTCTGCTACAAAGCGGTTAAAAAAGTAATCCTCAGAAAAGAATGACTTTGCAGATGTTGCAATTGCAGCAGCAAATGTGGGCCATGCCAGGAAGAATTACAATAACCTGAACTGTGTGCTGCAGTCTAACAACGTGCCATGCACGATACAAAATCTTGTGCCTCTGGTGAGGATGTTTTTAGCCAGTGAAGTTTCTCTAGCCACAGAAGATCTATGTTAGAACGTTATTAAGCCTATACCTGATGTTTACAGTTCAATCTGTCACAACGCAGGCACAAAAACCAAGACTATAGCACAGGAGTAGGCTATAATGTATAAGAATGCACATGAGGAAATGACTCCCACTCTGGCTGCCATCCTGATACCAACACAGCAAAAACTGTACGGCAGAACAGAGAGTTTTGTGCTAGAGAACAGATAAGTGATGTGGATTGAAATGATGGTAAATTTAAATTGATGGCCTAATTAGTATTATCTCTTTTTGTATTCTCTGTAAGAAATATTATCCAGGAGAAACTCATTTTGCATTAGTGTTGATATAAAGTGTAATTCTATAGCATTCCCATTGTAATCTAGCATTAATTAATGCATCATTATTCCAAAGTGTTAATTAAATTATTACAGAAAGGGACATCTGCCCCAGTTAAGAAAGAAAAAAAAAAAGAACTATGAGAATCAGACTTTCAAAGGTCTGAAATGGCGTGTGAGTTCCCACAACACTGGTAGAAGCACAGAACCAAGCAGAAATATAGGCATGATGAGCTTGTGGTTCATAAACCACAGTATGACATCAACACTTGGTCACTCATGATGGAGTCTGATGACAGCACAAGAGCCTCAAAGCCAGGCAGTCATCATAAATCTGAAATGGCAATTTTCTAATACAGTAAATTAAGTACCTTGTACACATACTATCTGGAATTACTCACAAGGAATTCAGGGAATTAAATAGGGGCATGAAAATACTCACAACTTCTGTAGGGTCTACTAAATACTCAGCTGCTGGGCAGGAATACCACTGTAAAGTCACTGGGAGTGTCAGGACAGTATTGGGATTAATTGCAAACAATCCCACACTCCTCGGTCCCGATTGCCTTGACCTTCTGCCCGCAGCTCTACGTGACTTCACTGAGATCTGAAATCAGCATTTGAGCTGTTGTTCTTGCTCGTATCAGCTGGGTGGTAGCTGCCTTCAAATGCAAAGAGGAGAAAACTCAGTCCTTTATCAAAGAATATACAGTCCAATCCAAAGCCCAGTGAAATCTATAGAAGTCTAACCACTGACTTCACAGAGAACTGGCATTTAAGCCTGTGTCTGAGAATGGCACAAGCAGACCTCAGAGGGAATGCCCCTGGTAGCAAGTGGGGCTCTCTGCACAGGGCCACACAAACTCTGTGGAACTGGGGTTTCTGTGAATTATTAAAGTCAATTAATAATTCAAGAAAACATTAGTCTAGAGCATGAAGCAAATTCTATGCGATGTGACCTACCTGCCTGCTATACACCAGGGCCAGAGTTGCTCAAGATGCTTCCAGGATGTGGCTTCCGTAAGATTCAGTGTCTACGCTATTCAACAACTCTGCCTGTTTCAAGAATTATCACTTTCTTTTGTTACATTTGGGCTTACATTGAAAGATCTTTAAAATGTAAAAGTTAAATGAGGCTCTTATAAAGAAGTGGTTTGGGTGCAGTATATTAAAGGCAAACTTCAAAGGAGCTCAAGATACCTTTCAAGCTAAGGTACAAAAATTTAAACAAGAACAAAAGCCTCTCTTGTATTTTGAAGCATTAATTGTTCCACTTCTGTTGATGTAAAGTGAAAGGAGAAGCTTTTAGTTAAAAGCATGTAGTATCAACCAACATGGAACGTTCCAAAGTCTCATGGAATAATTTTAGCTTTGATATAATGGCACAGGTGAATCCCAAATTATAATGCTTTCTGTAGTATATGCAATAATTTTCAGTAGCTGAATCCATTAGATAAACATTAGTGCTTGAAGAGGTTATTGGCATAAATCAGAGCTTCACCTTTTATATTTATAAGATATTTCATATTTATAAGGTATTTCATAACTTTGTGAGTGGTGTTTGTCACATAACTTTGTGAGTGTTGTTTGATATTTCATAGCTTTGCGAGCAAAGTTTTATATATCACATAGCCTGGTTTGCAAAGGACAAAATACAGAACATTGTTTGCTCTTTCGTCCATCTGTCAGTTCCCCTCCTTTAAGGAGGATGCAAAATTGTAGCAACTGTAAAGATATAAAGTCTGCCATAAGTTTCACAAAAACTGGCACCAGGATAGTAAAGAAAGAGCCAAATTGGTGCTTCTATGGAAGAAGGGTTTCAACCCAGACTGTAACAGTTGTGTTGGCTATTGGCCTCTCAGCTGGCCAGTCTGCAGGTCGTTCAGCGCCAACCACAACACGTTACCTTGCCCACTTGTAATTAGTCAAGCATACTCGGGGATACTGTGGAGGGATTTATGAGACACATGAAGTAATTGCAAGTCCCACGTGCAGGTACATCATAGAATACGCTCAGAGAGGAACAGGGAGTTGTTTTGGTGCAGAGGTTTACAAACGTGCAAAACCACTACATTTATTGGTGCTGCTGTGCATGAACAACCCATTGTGGTATAGTGTGCACACACTTGTAGATCTGCTCAGGAGAAGACAATACATGATGTGTACTGATATGCCTGACACTTATTGCATTTTCAATAAAATACATAAAACAAAAATTTCAATCTATAATGCCTCTAACTCTGGTCCATATAAGAAGAATGTGACAGAGAAAAGAATATCTTGTCAGTTCTGCTTTGTACCATGGCAAGAGTATTCCTACTTCAGACAGTAGTTAGGCAAGCTGAAACACATATCCATTTATAGGTTTTCTTAAAGGGAGATGCTAGTTACTCACACTGGGAAAAATGGTCCCAAATTTCAGAAATGTGATTTTTTTTTTCAGCTTTGGTAAGCTTCAATTTCACTTGTATGCACTAAGAATGTTTGAAAATAAGGTCCAGTGTCATTTCCTGAAGACTCATAACTAATGGTATAACATATATGTACACCTATATTACACGTACTGAATGCTGTATTTCAGTGCTTCTCTCTCTTCTGCATTCTATGGGATGTCAGTTAGCAGAAGTTAGGAGAAAATGTGTTTAACAAATCCAGAAGAATCAGTTGTATCTTTAAGAAAGGAAGCACCATAAATCAATAAAAATAAATTAATAAAACTAAATTCCCAGTCTCTCCTCTTTCCAGTTAGAAAGTACAGAGCTTCTAGTTCCTAGAATGGAGCTGCACGATTTTTGATTTTTAGATTGAGCTGATTAAGCTACGGAAATGCCTGATTAGTATGACAACATCAAAAGTTTGTTGCTGTGCTCAAGATCATTAACTTACAGCATTATCATAAACCCTACCGCTCTGCATGTTGTTTATTTTTACAGTGAACACTGGTTAAAATGCAGGCTTTACTATATATATATATATATATATATATGAATTATTTTACTACTCAGCTTTTCCTGCCAGATGTTTGAGTGGCCAGTCAAAGCTTCAAAGATAAGCAAGCTTGACTGACATGTATGCAAAAAGAAATATTAAAAAGTAACCTAATACTGTCTCTTTTGTTCATTCTTTAACAAAGTGACAGGGTATTTTCATTATTTGCTGAGTACTTATGGATAATAACAAATTAAGTGTTGATCAATCGATGTAATGATCCATTTGACCCAGAAATAATAACAAGAGCAGATATGCAGAATTTCTAATAAAATTACGATCCCAACAGAATTTGAATTCATTACTTTTGAAATACAAGGCAGACAGTTCCCTTTGCTAGCATGGATCTGAACTGGCAGAGGGTAAATTATCAAAGAGGCCCTTGTTGCTTGCATGCTGCAATACAATTTTATTAAGAATTACAGGGAAAAATTAATATAAGCACTCCAGCGCTCAGAGTCCTGAGGTACAGCGCAGCTTAGATCTTGGCACAAACTTGGGAACATGCCCTGCTTGGAGTACGTATTCTTTCAATTTAAATATTATTAATGTTGTGGGTAAGGTTAAAAGCTCAGCCCATGTCACAATGCCAACCTGCGAAAAGCCTCCAAACCTGCCAAATGGCCCGAGTCTGTCAGCGTGCGGTGAGCATGTTCCTGCCCTGGATGTTCAGTGCTAATGAACGAGTTACTGGAAGTGCAGATTCCAGTGCTGTGCTCCCAGCATCCTCGTACAGTGATTTCCTTTCCAGAGGAGTTGAGAATTGCCATGTTTCTCTGTATGGTGAACAACCTAATGCAAAATCATCACGCAGCAGAGTCCTAGTAAGCACAAGGATAATCTCCACTTCATGTCAGACTCGGTGCATCGAATTCAGTTCCCAAGTACTCGCAGTTGTAGCTCAGAGAAGCAGCTTTCCTTTTCACTGCTTCCCAATTTCTCCTCTTTTCAACTTGAACTCCTAAGTCTTCTAGTCCCTACAATGAAACTTTTAAATTGAGCTGATCATGTTACAGAAACGCCTGAGTATCAACCATGTTAATCCCAGCAGAGTGTGCTAGGTTTACCTTCTGTCGTAGAACAGTAATATATAGATCCTGGAGCTAAATTTAACTGCGTTCTCTTATATTCTGGAGGGAATCCAGCCCTGTAAGTATACGGCTCCATGCTGCTGTAGCTATATTGCTTTCTACAGCACAGGGCAGTGTAGATGTGCCCATCCATTCCCTCTGTGACCATCATGATGTCACGATGTTCAGGGGAAGAAATGGAATTAGCTACAGGAATAACATAGCAGAAAAAAAAAGGGGGGGCTAGAAATATAAGAAGACTGAAGACGTATCTATACTTAGTTTCAAGAGACTAAACAGCTCAAATTAGGTTTCCTGGTTCTGGTGTCTTTTCTCTCCTTCACTTTGTTCTATTGGGGACCAGATGATCAGCAGAGGATTATCTTCTAATTCCTCTCTAATTCTTAATTTGAAAGGGTGTCCCTGCAATCCTGGCCAAACACTCTTCTTGTGATCAAGCAGTTCCCTTGTTCAGATTAGAGAAAGTAAATATTAAAAACTATGACCTACTGCCTGTTACCGAGACTGTCAAAACCTGTTAACGGATGCTGTTCTTCAGATCTAAGGCCAGAACAGCTGATTTAACTCTGAAGTGGCCCTTTAGAAGCCATATAACAACACAACGTTTATAAACATAACATAGGCAACATCCAGATTCCTAAGAAAACATCAAAAAGATGAGCTAACAGATCTGGCAAATTCAAGTAAGTTTGCTAAAGAGGCAAATCAAAAGATTGCTCAGAAAAATCCGCTTTCAAAGGCATTTTTCCTACTTCTAAGCAAGAGAACTCAAACACTTCCATGAGGCAAAACTGGAACAGAACTGCAAACAAGCCATTATCTAAACTGTGATTGTTTATTCTGCTCAATTGAAAGTCAAGGATGAGAATGTAGGATTTAGGATTCTTCTTCAACAATAAATGCATTTTTATTTTCGCCCTCACCACTCAGTATTCATGCAAATGCGCAGGAGTATAAAACCTGTCTTTTCCTCTGCTCTTTTTTTGTGTCCTGGTTCTGTTCAAAAAAATGGCAACCATTTCTTTTGGCCTCTGTGAATTATATGCCCAAGTGAGGTGATGTGAATACAAACGCAAGTTGACAAATACATGAGTATTACCCATCTGGATGTGGGTGCAGGAGATGGCAAATGTACTACAGAAGAGCAGCTGCCAGAGGTAAGCATACAAAATGTGGCTCCTACACAAAAGAATGAGATTTTCAGGGAATCTGGTGGAAAGCCCGACAAGTACATTTTGTTGCTGCTAAAAGAATTTATTTCTGCTGAAACCTATAACTCCTGGGTTAATAAAGTGAACTTTGATGGGACTAGAGGGAAATATGGGCTTCCCAGGAAAGTTAGGACAAACTTAGATGCATTTCTAGAACACAGATTTATGGAAGTGATTGAAGCTGATAAGATCAAAACCCAAGTTAACACTTTCCTTTGCTTTTGTATCCCACGCTAAATAGATCTCTGCCACAGTTGAGCTGCTACCAATAAAACTAATGATGCCTGTAAACAATACATTTCACAGAATCATCAAGGTCACACAATTAGTATCCATGCATGTTGTTTTGATCTGAATTTTGAGGGCTTTTACAGAACCCATTACCATGTTAGAGCTAACTAACTATGGAAATAGCCAATGGCTTGTCAGGATTGACTGCCAACTCATAAGGCTCAAGGGAAAAAGGCATAAAGAATTCGAGTTAGTCTCATCAGGTTTGTACATTAGAGTGAGCATCTCAGTAAGAGTTTCCAGAACCAGTAACAATGAAGGATTTTGAAAAGATTGACTCTGCTACTAGTCCTTAAAAGTGCGCACATATCCACTATACCTTTATGATATTAAAAAGCTAAAGCTGGTGCACTCTTTATTGTATTCCTTCCTGCTTATCAGTGTACTGTCTAAAGCTATGCAAAAAAATAAGCATGTGTCATGTTCTTGTTAGAGGGATGGTCAATGTACTGCAGGAAACCTGAGTGCAATGAGAACCAGGAGTCTGGCAAAGCTGACGGGCACGTTAGAAAAGAACAATCTTCTCCAGTTGGGAAGAGGAAGCTTTCTAGATGCATCTAATAACACCCCCTTTTCTGCAGGCACTGAAGGCCAGTTAAATGGCACGTGTATAGAGGAGGCTGTTGAAAACAACCAAATCCCTGCTAAGCAGGAATGTGGCAGATATAAATCAGGTCGTGTGATAGCCACATCTGTATTTTGGTCATGCAGCGGGCATGTCTCCTTACGCGATGGACATCTTTCCTTACATTCTTCAGGGAGGGCAATAACAGCGCTAAGGAAAAGAGCAGGGCATGGGCTGAATGAATTCTCTTGATGAGACAGATTCACTCTGCGGCCTTGAGGTCAAGCTAGAAAAGACAGGTCTAGGGCTAACATGTTCTCTGTTTCTCATAAATTTAGAGCACAGGTTAGTTTACTAAATTTAGGCAGGAAGCCAGGTTTCCACTACCTCTTTGTTTCTAATTTTAATGTTGGAATTCCCACCTTTAACTCTTGTCTTTGATAAGCTCCACAGCTTTCCTGATTTTTTTTCTCCTTTATTTTACATAGAAGGTGTCCAAGTCCACATCTAATTTATACCATTTCTTTTTGTTTGTTTGTTTGTTTTTACCACAGGCTACTCCAGGCTTCTTTTTCAATGTATTTTTTTAATATATTTTCTTACTTAAGCAAATGCTACCTGCAGTTACATTATTGAGACCTCTAAGTCAGACTATGTTACAAACTGCTGTAAAACTATAAAAGGTAAACAAAACTGATTCACTAGTTTTTTTATTATATTATGTATGTCTAGTCATGTGCATACATGTGTGGCATATGTGTGCATCTATATATGAACTCCCTGGTGGTACCAGAAACATAAACTTTTCCAAAATATCCATTGGAAGAGATATTTTTCATCTTTCTCGTTCACTCATTCAATGTAAATCAAACATCAGAGACACAATTAGACAACAATTTTTTAAATGTTTCAAAATTAATTGACTAGGGTGTCTGGAAACGAACACTACAACTGAATATTACACATCGCTCTATTTCCTGAGGAATTTCTTTCCAAGGCTCTTGCCAGAAATTGGACCAATCTATGAAATTAATCCAGCGTTTCAGATATTATGGAATTACTACATTTTAGATTGCACCTAGGACTAAACTCTTTCTTTTAGGATAACTCGCAAAGTCTTTTGAAGGAATATCTCCACTTATCAATTAAATTCTCATTAAGGAAAGAATTTTGTAGCTATTCATGGGTGAACACCTTCGCCTAACCAACATGCACTTTTAGTCTTGGAATTATTTAGAAAATTTCACACTTCCAAAATAAAGCATTGGAAATTTCTAGAGTCTATTCATTATTGTCTTTCTGTAATTCAAAATGTACTATGCACTCGTAATAAAGAATTTAGAATTATTTTTGTTTTGCAATATGTGTATTACAACCCTCTACAGATCTATTCATAGTTTTGTATTCTTAGCTCTGAGCTAAAACAGGCCATGTGTCTTTATTATACCTAAGGACTGGCTTGCACAAAGACTTACCTGCTTTACAAGTTTTACTGGGACAGGCTTTAAAAAATGATAAGCCAGGGAGATATAATCTCTTAACATGAAACCACCACACCTACTTCTTCCTAAGATACTCACTATCGGACGCGCTTCCACCCTGAAGAAAACTTGCCTGGCCCAAAAAACTTAGTTTTCAACAATACCCTAATCAAAGGCTTCTTTCTCTGCTAACAACACGGTTACAGAGCAAACCGAAAGAACCTTCAAATACAGAGAACTACACAATGACCGATTCCTATTCTTATCAGGAAAAATAAATACATTTAAATAAATACATTTAAAATTATAAGCATATATTTTTTTCAAATATATATATTTGGAAAAAACCATGATCCATAAAAACATGATTATCTATTATTTGTTTCACTGGTACTACTTTTATGCATGACTCTGATGACACACAAGATGCGCAGAGCAAACCTCTGTCTTCCTCTATGATTCCTCGGTTGTTAATTCCATAAAAATGGAAGAGGAGGATCTGAATTTCACAGGTTGATTAGATTTTATTCACTCAAAGCACTTTTTAACAAGCTTTACTGAAAATTTCATTGAATCAAGCATATTGTGCCTTAAGTCAACAATACATATAATTCATTTTGTAAACGTCCTGTATAAGTAAATGCCAACTGTAACTATCTGAATTTCAGAGCTGAGTTAAATCATATATATTTAGAACCACAATATGTGAGTGAGACAGTAGGATCTTGTTTATTGAGATACACAGTAGAACCTAAGGAACTGATATTACAGTGGAAAGTAATCTAAATTGCTTTCACAGAATTTCTACTACTTTCAAGTAATAAAAATGTTACACTCTACACTCTAAATAAAATCTTAGTTGCTATCGACAGTTAGTATGAGATTCAGTCAGAACTACCAAGCTGTGAAAATAAGGCCCAACTTCTGTTGTTTTTGTTGATACATTTGGCATCCAATCATGAAAAACAATGTCCATGTCACTAAAATGGCCTCCGGGCATTCAGTATATCTACATCGAGGTTAAACATCTATGTGAAGATGTGACAGCACACCTTATAAAAGATATTATTGAGTAATATAGACTTTCTGTAATAACCAAACAGTAAAGAATATAGCTTTTTAAAGGTCTCCCCATGGCTGATCTCATGACTCAAAGATGAGAGACTGTGCTGCAAGCTAAGTAATAAAATCTGGTGGATACTGTGGGCTAGCTTGTGACAAATCATATCAAAGTATTATTAAAGAAGGAACTTGAGACCCAAGACTATTATTGATTCTTGACAGAATTTCTTATAAATAAATGTTGCAATCTGATCCTGGACTCCCAAGGCCCTGGTAGAATTCTGACTATTATAGGGCAGGTTGCAAAACAGTAACATTATATTAGCAAAAGTTGAAAGAAGCATATTCAGCGTCAAACAGGTAGCATGGTCTTAAAATACCGTTTCTCACAGGCCTCACACACCTACAGCTGCGGATTTCTGTTTAAAATGGTAAAACAATTTCTGAGCTGTGAACGTGTTAGTGGAATGAATCCGTGACCCTTTCGAGCACTAAGGACACACCTCCATTAGTGTCCATATTCCTGCACTGAAGAGGCTGATACAGTCAACTGAAATGACAGGGTGATAAATATAAAACCACTATCATCAATAAGACTGGAATGTAAAAGCACTTAGTTTCAGCCTAAGTAACTCACAGAAAGTTTGGTTTCAAGAACCAGTGTATCATCCATCACTACTCTACCTGCTGTTGACAAAGTAATTGTAAGATATCTAGAATGGAGGTTCAATATGAACTGACATTTTTGAAAGGAGGAATTGTGTGCTGCACTTACTCATTAAATGTATTTTCCTCCACTAAAGATGTTTCCTTTTTTAGTTTATGTATGAATAACTTTAGTTAAAGTTCCCTTGACACACTGACTTTGCTTTGAATAGCACCTATGTTCATTAACATAAAACCTGAAAGAAAATAATTTTAATGCAGCTTTTTTAACACTTCAAAAGCCTTTAACAAATTGATCGAGCACAATTACGTATTCTAAAGGGAATTGTAAAGAGATCACACAAGGTTGAAAAGTTCTGGTTAATAAAAAGAAAAAAACCCTAAGTAAAAGAGGCACTCTGTGTGGAACTTTGACGCATAGTGGAAGAAAGTAATAAAATAATATAAAAAACCCATAAGGTCTCCCGATTTTAATAGACACGCAATTATTGTCTGCATTGTTTAGTGCATACAAAATACCATGCTAGCTCGATAATGTAAAAAAAAAGTGTAGAGGTCAAGATAGTCAGAAATTAGAGAGAAGCTAAATTATCAGTCCACTTACTTACTACTGAGACTAGTCAGTCAAGACAAACCTGAACAACTACTTAGCGAGGCGATCACACCAATTTCTAAACATGGCTGTCTGCCTCTGGGCAGGAATAGATCTCATAATTATGGCATTTGTCTCTTAGCTAATGGTACAGTATTACTGCTGTTGTTTTAAAAGACTGTATGATAACAGCATTTTCAAAAACCTTAGAAACTAAACCAACAATCCATTGCAGCTGAACGGATCAGGTGATTTTGAATGAGCTGTTGCCAAATGGGAAATAAATTCTGATCTGCACAAAGCAGTGTTTTTTCCCTTATATTTATAGACTTAGATTTGTATCTGATTATTTTTAAATAATATTTTAGATGGTGCTTTTGTCATTTCAAGTTACTGAAATTCAGCCACATTGGTTAAACTCGATTTAAAGAAGCAGAATAAAAACATCAGTAGACAGCAAGTATAGGCCCTATGGCTTCACGCTCTAAAGTTCCCCACTTTACTCAATATTGAACAGAGACAAGCAACCACAGATCTTCTTAGTTTGCGTGAAGTATTTCCCCAGAATGGAAAATGCTACAGGAAGAGCTCTGTTTGCACACCCTGTCTGTCCACCACCCTGTGAGCAACACAGAGAGCAGACATCACACCGCACAGACTCACAACGGGCTGCGCAGGAAAGCAGACAGCAAGGAGGGCCGGGAGAGGAAGGCTGCAGCTAGATTTTGGCAACTACAAGCTGCACGAACCTAAAACCTCTTCCTTCCAGCGAGTCGCTTTGTGCTATTGAGAAGACTTTACAGTTGTACATTGAGGGATTTGTAGAGGTATGGGACAGAGAAATGCTTTTTGATGGGGAGTGGGGCATGTCCTTCCTGACATGCCCGAGGATTGCAAAAGAGCTCAGTGAACTCCACTGAGGACACCTGCTATTTTTAATAGACCTGACAGTGCGGCAGCAGGAATGGGCAGAAGTCAAAGGGCACAGCAAGGCAGCGCTGCAGGGAGCTCGAGCGCTCTGCCCGCGGCTGGGCACGGGCTACCTGCCGAGCAGCCCTCTCTGCAACAGGCCCAGGAGAAGGGCAGGGGCGAGGATGCGCCCAGTGACCATTGTCCTGCCGGGCGGGGAATGACACTGAGTAGCTACCAGGAAAGTTACTGCTAGGAACAGACTTGCACGGGTAGATACGTTATTCCCAATATTGCTTTTTGGACAATTCTCTTTTGTCCCTCAATTTTTCTCCATTGCACACACGGAGGGTTACTAAGTGGGAAAACGCCAATATACTTTCAGACAAGGTTTACTGAACCCGGGCTTCCAGCGTTAGTCTTAGTTTTGAAAGAGATGCTTTGACCTGCCTATTCTTTGTATCTTGGTGACAACACTGGGCACAAGGGATACATGACTGATGGTTTGCAACAAAATAGCTATTACTTGGTGTGAGATCACTATCAACGTTTGAACAAGATTTGCATTTTGCTGCAGATAAGGGGGAGTCTGGGAGTAGGCAGGTGATGGTGTCAACAGGAGTGTGGGAACAAGACCAAGCACAGGGAGGGCAATCTTTAGAGCAATCTCCTGTAGCCTCAAGGAGTAGGAATGTGGAACTTGCAACCCTGCAGCCTAAGCTCTCATCCTCCTATTTTCCCCAAAACTATCTTTAGAAAGGACAGACCAAAGAGAAACTCTCAATCCATTTCACATGTCTCCTCCCCTATCCAGAGTATCAGGTACATTGAGACATGGCCACAGACTGAATGAAGTAATGCTGCTAAACGTGTTTTTAGTATTTCAGAGCTGCTGATTCAACATTAAAAATGTCTTTACAATATTTTGCTTAGAAAAAAATCAAGTTTTGTTACACAAGGTTAATATCAGTAGGATTAAAAATATTTCATACCTCAAAAATATTAAAAGTCTATGAGGTGCTAATGACTAAATAGGCAATAAAAAGAGGAAAAACCACCCCCATATTGGCAGCAACAAACCAATATCACTGTGGGCGAAATTATTTTACACATATGCACAGGAGAGAAACTCTGTGCTCTCATAGTTCTGTTAGGATGTATATAGGATGACTGAAGGAATAAAAGAACATTCAGAAAAATGAGGATGACAAAATCTGATAAAGGATGGATGTTAGAAGTAAAGTTAAGTTCCAGCAAAGCATGGCCTAAGTACATGTTTTGTTTATCCCTCAAATGACCCCGCAAGATGGAGTTTTCTTCTGTCAGACTCCAATGTGTTTTTCTGGATAGGCTGAAAGGGATGTTTATTTTTTTGAAACTCAACGAGCTCTGTTGAAGCGTCATTAAAACAAAAACCCAAACCAAACTAAACCCACGTTAGTGCCAAGCAATCTTCAGAGACGATAAAATGAGTGTGACTGAAGCTGAGATTTGAAAAAACAAATCTGTGTGTCGATAAATATAGTGATCAAGACGAGCGCGAGGTGTCAGACAGAAAAACCTGCTGCAATGTTTGTTACTGCCAGCGCACAGAAAATAAAACTTAGGAGAGCTTGTTGAGAAATTCTTAGGGAAATTTGCAGAGCACTACGGATTGATTTAGTTTTGTCTTCAGGCCTGTATCATTTGGGGGGACAACAACCAACACCACAAGAATCCTACACGGAACATTACTATAGGAACATAAACTTCTTGCATCTCCAGTGACAGGAGATCACAAATATTGCGTCCTTCTCTACCACGTGTTTTCCTTTCACAGCATCACTTTTGTCAGTGATGGAGCCAGCTTGAGAAGTTCCTGGCCCTGTCCTAACATACTCCTTCTGCTTCTTCTCACTCCTAGATGCACACACCTCATACGTAGACTGGCAGTTGTTTAGAAGGGAAGGGGGTGATCTATGAAAGACGCACCAAAGTGGTTTGAATTAAAACCTTCTCTGCCTCACTACCTTCTCCTCCCCAAGGCATGTGTCTTCCTTAGAGACAGAGGTACGGGCACAGCCAAAATGGTGAAAAGAAGCAAATGGCACAGACAAGGCACATCACATGCAAACGTCACTCCTGAGGAAAACAATCTGCAGTTACAGTCTCATCTTGTGAGTATAGACCTTGGTACTGAATTAGGAAGCATCATCAGACTTTCAATCACTGTTTAACTAAGCATAAGGTACTAATGTATTCAGATACTAAATGCCAGTCTAAACAATGCAATGCCAAGTGATGGCATTCAAGCTACCTCTGGGAAAGCCTGCGTTGGTATTACACAAGCCTTTGTTATTCTTTCCTCATTCCTGTGGAAAGGGCTGCAGAAATGGTGTAGACGCAGCCAAGCTCTTATTGAATCCCTTCTCTAGTTAAGGCTACTAAGAAGTAAAAGAAGACAACACTTAAAGTCAAAGATAAGACAGCAGATAAGCAGCTGTCATGTTGCCAGCTTATGGTGGGACAAGTTACTGGATTCTGAAGAGTGAGGAAATAAGTAAGATTTTACACCATTAATCAGGAGATGAAATGTAGGAAAAGTCTCAGGAAAAAAAAAAAAAAAAAAAAAAAAAGGGAAAAGACTGAAAATTGGATGTGCTGCCAGGAAGTGAAGAGGAAGTGAAGAGCTGGATATCAAACGTATAGGTCCCTTGAGCTCCTAAATGAAGAACTGGGAGAGGTAAAATGTCACCCTCACCCTCATCAGTCTCAGGTGACTTGCTAGTCTATTGCCAGATGGGACTATTGTTGGCTGATTGAATTATAATAACTCCAAAACTCTACTCGGATCCAGGAATGAGCTTTCAGAAAAAAACCTGAGTCAAGGCAGAGCTTTCCTGCTTTTGAGATCTGTAGAACACATGACTTGAAACAGGATTTAAATGTCTGTCTTTGATTCTTTGAAACACACTTCTGTGAACATTCCTTACTCTTGGAAACTCCCGTCTTTATATTTTTCATCTCTTTGTTTCTTTCTAATAGATAAGATGCTTATCTAAAGTTGCAATTCCAGGAAAAGGGGGGATGAGAGTGGATTCATTTTGCAATGACCTGAAAACAAATAAAAAGTAAAATGCCTAGCAAACCAAAAAGTCAAATGTTTGGTTTAGACTGCATGCATATTTTAGATAGCATTTCAGAACTAAAGGGCTACCTTGTTTGGTCTCAGTCAACTGATTTTCTTCAAATAGAAAGTTATTTCACATAACGATTAAATCGTTATATTTTGAAAATGCTGAAACATTGCTTTGAAAATATTTGAAATGCAATTAAATATTCTGACCAAAAAAAATGAGCAAGCTGCTCTACAAAAAAAAAAAAATAATAGAAAAAGAAAAAAAAGTGAGCCTGTAGGATTTGTTGTTGTCATTAAATCAGAACTTCCCAATGATGAATAAAAAAGGCTGGGGGAGAAGATCCTGAAGTTCCCCTTCTGGGCTCATTCATTCATTTCTTCTTCGCCGTGTTTCAGGAGCTGAAGAGGCAGTCACAGAAACAGCATTTATTGCAAGAAAAAACTTTAAAACAATGATTCTGGTGGTAATTTCCAGCTGGACATAAGACATTATATTGCTGCTGGCAGGTCTTTCTTTTTGAAGGAGCAGAAGTCAGATGCGTGACTTACAAAGCGATCAGATCACCCAATAAGGAATATTTCAGCTTTGAGTTTTAAATTTTAACAGAATAAGGTTGTTCTAACAGAACAGCTCAGAAACCGGCATTGGTCTCCACAACCTTTTACATTTGTGCAGTTAGGTTTACAGCAGCAAGGAGCTGTGAGTTGTCTCTCTGTGTCACACGTATATTCACTACGATTGGAAAATTATTCCCTTTTTACTTTTGTTAAGAGTTCACAAGCATGTTTTTGCAAGACTTGCAGCATTCTCGTTTGCTTTTCCTAGAAGGGATGCCTGGAGCTGGTCATGAACTGCCCAGCAGAGTATCATCCCCCTGATTCCAGATGTATCTGGTATCGACAGCGCTGTGTCGAACACCTGATACAGCTTTCTGCCTGAAAAGCACCTCCTTAGCATCTCATGGTTTGCCATGAATCTGAAATATATTAGCGTTGCTTTTGAATACAAGTATTTCTATACTTTCAAGCTGTATGCTTTAATATCTTCAGTATATAAATCAGAGGCAGCATAGAAAACTGAGCATAGTCTCTTTAATGGAAAGCTCAGATACAAATAAGTTATCCCAGTAAAAACACTTTTATCTTCTAATGCCACACAATCACAAAGAATAAGGAAATAATTCCCATCAGTTGCGATTCCCAAGATGAGATTTATAAATGGGTGCCTAACTCCCTTAGACATCACCACCTACAACAACAGACACGGGCTTACAAGAGCGTGTTTCATTTACAGATAAAAGCAGAAGAGGCTGGATGTAGTTTTCATTTCCAGAAGAGCTTTGTTGTGGTTACTCCGCTGACTAGAAACTGTGATTCCCTGAAACGTTTAGCCCTTGAGAAAGAGAAGCAGGAGACAGATCATGTGAGGAGTGGTAGGGAATAGCAAAAGACTGAGCGCTTCTTCGAGCTTGAACATGTTTCACTAAATTTTCATCTCTGTTTGGCCAGGTGGTAGTTGAAACACATTAAATGAAAAGCTACGTGGGAGTGTAACACTACGCTGCAGTTGCACTTTGTGCATACACTTCTTATCTTTTTAGGAACTTATTCCAGATGTTTCAGTAGAGGAAAATAAAACAATTATCTTGGTCATGTTTTAAGATAAGCTCTCAGCAGGCCTGGAAAATGTTTTAATCTGGCCTTCCAGCTCCTTCAGTAAATTCCCTGTAACATTACTTTTCTAAAATTGTTTATGCCCTGTTTTATTTTCTTTGCTATGTGATGTGTGTAGGAAATTCAGCAAATATTATAATAAAAAAGGAATAAAACTGCATCAGTATTTAGTGGCAAGCACTGCTTAATGTTTTATTTCAGTAAAATGTGGGAGTAGACCATTGGAACCCTTGTACATAATTAAGGAAAAGCTTATGATTTTAATTTACCACTGTCCCCTGATACATAGATTACAAATTGAACCTTCACATAAATAACATTTACTTTAAATCCTTATGGAAAAAGATTATTTCAGCATCATCAATATAGTGTCAATATTTATCAGCCTGTAGGTAGGATTCTGCTTGGTAAATCAGTGATAGAGGAAAACACCAGATCTGGAGAAATCCTTTAAAAGTGAGGGGAAATTACATCAGTACTTTACATTTTCCAGTGGAAACCAACAGAACTGGGAGCTGCTAGAGGGAAAACATGTTCTCTAAATAGGGAAGAGAAGGGGAAGCAGAGTGAAAATGTGGTGTGCAGCATTTGTTTCCTATAGGTTTCTCCTGTAATTCTCAGACTTCCAGGTCCCTTCACTGATCATTTAATGAATACACGACTTCTCCCCCGTGTACCGCTTGCTGCACACACGCTGCCCCTTTCAGCAATGGTCACTACACAGCACCAGGACTCCGTGTCCTATTTCTCCCTCTTTCCATTTTGGGACTGATAAACACACATTTCCACTGTTAAATAGCTGCTGTGAGCTCAGTATTGTCCCATGATATATGATCCCACAAATCTTGCTGAATTGTCCTTCTTTTTTCCAGTCTAGGCCCTTTTCAGACATTTTTTTTAGCCATCCTGATTTCATTATAGCAAATGTCATATCTCCTTTAGCTTACAAATTCCCAGTCACAGAACTCAGGCAGCTACTTTAATGTAATGTTAAATTTTTAAAAATACTTTTACATTATATATTTGCTTGCTTTTTAAGAGTAATTTCAAAATACTGTTATGTCCTTACCAATTTTATTAGCACTTCTCCCCCCTTTGCTATGATCAAAATTAACATCTGTACAAAGAATACACCCTCTCTTTTAAAGGATTACTTTTCATCTCGAATCATGCATAGAATATGCCTTCTAACTCTATCCAGTGTAAATAATGTGTAAAATAATCAAAGCATCATCATGACCTGACAGCAGAAGCCTTTTGATGAATAGGGTTTTATGTAGGATTATCATATGACATTTCCAAACTACATTATATTTGAGTCATATACTATTGCATTAAATTCTTCTATCATGCTGGATTTGTACATTTAGCAAGTTATCAGCATTATCCTTTGTGGTCAGATTTATAAAGCAATTGCAATCGAAAGCACCAGAAGTACAAAAGGAAAGCAGAGCAGAGGAAGGATATTCTACTAATGGAGAATCAGATCTTGTTCTTCAAGATATTTATTTATTCCTCAGTTTAGCCCTGACAGTGTTATTGATACCAATACAGTCCCTAAATATGTCATAATTTAGAGTACCAGGTGTGCTGAAAACACAAGCGATATGACCACATAACAGCTGGGTTGGAAGCAATGCCTCTCCCCCCAACCCCACCACCACTACATTCATGGTAGCCAAATGCCAGCTTCTCTGCAAGTTAGGTTTTGACCTACAAATGCACCATTTTCCACAAAATTCAACAAATACTGTGCGTGATGCCTTCAGAGTGTGCATATTGCAGCAAACTGATATTCAATTGGGTGACAACCATGCTTTCATTCCAAACGCAATCACACACCTTAAAACGTGTGTAGTTTAGCGGAAAGTGGCTTCTGTGACAAGGCAAACACGAAGACTCATCTGGCCTTTGGCACACGTAAAAAATTCAATTGATCTGGTTTCTCAGTTTTCATCAAGGATGAAGCTGAACCATCACCGCAGAGAATGATACAAGTTCTAGGATAGGTTAGGGAGCAACAGTCCTTGTTCTTGCCAGCTAATTGATTGTCCCAGGTGTATGTATGATGCAAGACTCCATCTATCAAGCACGGTAAGCAATGTTAACCTACAGTTTCAAAAATAAAAAGGCCTATTTGTAACAGAGAAATCTTCACAGAATAGGTGCGCACCTGCACAGCCTCAAAGAAGAACCTGAATGCACCTTGCATTAAAGCTGCTAGTAAGATGAGTAGCCCAAGAGTAAGGTAACAAAATGAGAAACAGAAACATAAAAAAGAAACTTAGAGAAGGAAAAGAGGCCAAAAGATGCAGAACAGCATTGAAAGGAAGAAAATGCAAAACTCTGAGGACTTAATAAATCTAAGTATCCAAGAAGACAAGAGAGGAAAGAAAAGAGTGTTAGAACAGTATGAGAGGGGCCAAACAAAAACAACCTGCCTTAGCAAATCCATTTCCCTTCCTGGACTTAGCTCTACCCACCTGTCCTGGGCTGACCTGGACCCTAGCTCACAAAAGATACATTTTTTTAATCACTGGAATGCACCAAAAGGCAGGCTTTTCACAAACAGATTTCCCAGAGGAAGAAACCATCCCGGGACTTTATCTCCTTTGCAGAAGTTACTCAGTCTAAGCAGCAGAGTGGAGGAGAGGGAGGAAAAATGGAGAAGGGCTGAGGAAGAGTGGAAGGGAGAGAAGTGACAGCAAAGTCTACGTGGTGATAGAGACTAATGCAGGGCTCACTAGTCTCCCCAAGGCTGTTGGTTGGTCCCTACCCAGAGTCAGCAAATGTCATTGCTGTGACCCAGTCCCCACTTTGTACCACGAAGCAGAGGTGGGGTGATACGGTGTTTCTCAGCCAATGTACTCCCCATGCAAACAACCCTCTCAGCAAGTTGAAACAGTTCAGAGTCCTGCCCTCTACCGTGGTTCAAAATATATTGCTCTTCCACCCAAAATGTCATGCAGATTCCTCATTAAAGAAAAAGACTTGACCTTCTCTGCTCTGAACTAATACTGTCTACTCTCTGTATACAGAAAAAGGACATTTTAAAAATAAATAAAATAAAATAAAATAAATAAAATAATCTCTAAAATTGAACTGTCTCCATTTACCCTTTCTCTATCAAGGATTATGTGTCTAGAGGTCCCTCCCAACTGCTCGCATTGTGTGAACAGACCCAAGAGAATCACAGCCACTGATGGAACTTAATTGCTTATCATAGTCTAAGATCTAATGAAAATAGCCAAGTGTGATAAAATAATATGGTTCAATGGCTATCAGAAAAAAATACATTGCTTAAGAACTTTAAACACCTTAGCTGCTAATAACTCTGTATATTCTAAATTATAACCGCCATATCCAGTGCTAACTGACAATTGACAAAGTGCTAAATTCATCTGAATTAATCCAGAATACAGAAGTTCATTTTTCAACATTCAGTTCTAGCAATTATTTCCTGTAGCCAGGTTTCGGATGAGAAAAAGAGGTACTGGATTTCTTGCTTTTGGCAACAAATATAACCCATATAACATTATACATTGAAAACGCAGCAAAAAGAAAGGCTCCCCTCTTAATAGAAGTGAGTTGATATAAGTATTTCCTGTCCAAATGAGTATAATCATGTCTCAGTTTGGAATACTTTAGTATCACAAGTGATAACAAAAATATTTGGATGAACAGTAATGAAGAGGTTAAATCTGATCATAATTACATTTCAGTATGCATGGTCATGTGGCTAATAGTAAATTTTCCTTGATTAACTGATCCTGTTTGTTAAGAGCTCCTATTAACACTAGCACACTCTATGTCGGCTGTGGAGACACACCATGGACCAGTGCAAGATTAATGAAGGCAGGTACGCATGCTGATTAGAATGTGGCAGTTTAATAAACTCTTCTAACATTAAATTATTTAATGCATTCATGCTCATGTAGGCTATTCGATGGTCAGCTTGACCACCTATGTGTTAATATTGGGAATTGAAATGCAGAGGATGGAAGAAATATAGCAGTGGATGAGGTAATTAGCTCTCATGTCTGATAAATGGGGCAATACCTATGTGTATACATGTTTTAGCACATCACAAATGGTGCTTTCATTAACTGGAATCTCTTGCTGAAAATTTTCTGAACGTTTAGTTTGATTTTGATTCCATAAACAATTCAGCTAACTACTATAGCCAGCGTTTGTTTAATATTTGAAGCAAATTTAAAGCGAGCTATAGTGATAAAATACATTGTTAAAATACAACATAAAAATTATCCTTGAAGCTTCGAAGTCATTTGGATGTTCTTCCAGTGTACTGCTTTGACACAAAGACAATGTGTAATAAACATTACCTGAAAAGTTACATGTTGTGGGCTGACTCTTGTTTTACCTTGTGTACATCCCTGTCCTATGTCACTAGCAAGTGGTCGTTAATTTCGCAGGAAACTTGTTGAAGTTTGAGGAGGTTGCTCTTCAAACCACTACCAGCATCACCTAAGTGTGCACTTGAGTAATACACTGAGTTGCATTCCACCTTGTTATGGGGCAACACAATCCCTGTGTCATAGACTGTATTAATTCACATTAACAGCCACATCAAACAAAGGCAATGTTTTGATACAACGTGGGGTGTCACATAATTTGACGCAATGCATTTTGTCTTCAGTGGCACTCAAAACACGACATGGGGAGAGCTGAGGACTGGCCTGGCAGTCCTTCTGCTCAACTCTTTTTGCTGGCTTTCGAATCTCTTTTCAGACCATTTAGCAAATCTCGATAAATGACGGGAATGGCTGATGGGCTTCAGTTCAACACCATGTCCAGCTTCAGAATCTTTAACAAAATATAACCTTGCTAAAGCACTTTGGTGAATGAGCACTTTACTTATTGACTGTAGTCTCTATCCATTCATTTACAGTAAGCCACTCATTTCAAATAGCTTTTTGTAACATTTTAAAGATTAAAATGATATAAAATGAATAGCTTTAGTACTGATCAGCCATGTAAGTGCATATTACTAGAATTTAATTAGCCAAGCTCTTACGTCATTGCCAACAGTACAATGTGACAATATTGATGAAAACACCTCATCCCTCAAGGCCCAGGAATCTTACCTAAACAATTCGACAAGATCGGAGTGGAAACTGTGCCTTTCCTGATAAAGTTCAGGTGCTATCACAGCAAAAGATTAAAAAATAAAAGTAAATCAGGTGTATTGAAGGTGTATGTGGGACAGACAGACATCCATAAAATGTAGGCAGCATTTAAAGGCAAAAGAAGTAGGACATTGTCAGGAAAAAGTGGGTGCCTGATGCTGGCCTGCTCATGCTCACGTAGGATATCTGAAAGATTTGTAGCACAGCTCAAGAAAAAGAATCAAAACAACACACACACACACACACACACAAAGGATCTAAAAGAATGTTTTTCCTGGATCTTGCTTGAAAACATGATGGAAGCCTGTAAGCAATGAGAAGCTAAAGAAGAAGCAAGAAGCTAAAAGCCTAGAGTTCTCCTGGCAGTGCTGCTCCGTGGGGTTGGTAATGTGGGCAGGAGAGCTGCTGCTGGCCGGCCAATGCCTCCTGTGTGCAAGCACAACAGGATTTTATCATCAAACAAGATTACTCCACACAATTACCCATTTCAATTTCTTCCCTAATTGGAGCGATCAGAACTTAAATTTCTCTGTTCTTTCTTGGATCAACTAGAGTGATATCATTTTTCATCTGCAATTGCTCCTTAAAATTGTAATAATAAGTAAAATCAGAAAAAAATTCTCACCCTTCATTCTAAGGGAAATAGAGCAGTGCTCTGCTGCATGCCAAATTCTACTGATGGTATGGTTAGAAAAGACTGCTCATCATCAGGTAGAGACAAGAAGGCTGGCAGTGAGAGAACAGAAAAGAGATCCATTCCAAATCAGAGAGAGAAAAAAATGGCTTGGAGGGACAGGATCAAGGAGAAATGCACTAATAAAAGTAAAGGAAAGAGGAACTGGAAAGGGACAAACATAATGTGAAAGCAACATTAAGAAAAGAAGATGGAGGCAAAGTCATCAAAAGAGGATGCACATGCTTGTAGCTTGATTTAATCCCTAGGTGTAGCTCCTGAGCACAAGTTGGAATAAATGATTATATGTTATGGCAAAGAGGAATTCCCACGCAGTGGAAGATGCCACGCCAGTTAAAGGGAACCTTCCCAAAAAATCCTTTCAAAGAGGCTATCTGAACATTAAGCAAGATCTGTGGGTGCAGGTAGATGACAGATCCCCACACCTGTGAGTCCATGTGCCACATGATGAGCATCCCGAAGTTTCATCACTTGACCTGCTTTGACAGATTTGAAGATAAGGAGAGACAATTTAATATATGGCAGGATTAACAGGAGGCATTGTCAGATAAACTGCCTGCATCTTCCTAAGCGGCTTCCTTTAGCTTGTAAAGGCTTTGATAGTTCACATTCTCAGATGCAGATGTCTATAAAGGAAGGGAAAGGTCAGTAGTATTGTAGTCTCTGACAAGCCTAGGATGCTGAATATCACAAAGACACAAGAACTGCATTGCATTAGGTAATTTTCTGAAGTCGCTGTAGTTATTCCTGTGCTTGTCTAATCCTCTCTCTCTTCTGTAATCTCTCCAAGTCCCCCTCCAATGCCCTTCCAATTACAGTTCCATGCTGCCCATCATGCCGTCAGTTGGAAGATACTAGGTTTGGATTAGCACTAAATTCCCTTAAGTCTTTCAAAGTCTCCACCTGGGTATGAAGTAAGCCTCAAACTTTAATTATATCTGCCCAGCTGATACAAGTTGTTCTTTCCAGCTAGATACTTGCGTTTCAGCAGACCAGACCAGCTAGTAGTAGTTTATATCTTCTGAGCATGGGCTAGCAACAAATTTGAAAGAAAAGCTCCCTGAACAAATGGGCTACTGCAGCATGTTTAGTATTGAACTGTGGCAGGTTTTTTAAGCAGATGACACATTTTTCACAAGTAGCTGCTGCACAAACAGATCTCAACATGAATGATGTTGGAGTCCGCTTACTTAAATGACCAGTGAAATCAAACAGATCGTGTTTTCAGTGAAGTTGCCAAAATTCTTACATCTACAACCATACGGATTAGCTGAATCCTACTGAGAAGGACCCAGGGGCAGGTGAATGAGTTCAAGCCTTGCCTTGCTCCAGAGGCACACCTGCGGCCACTCTGCACGTACCGCTGAGGGACAAAACCCAGTGAGTTTCTTGTCCCCATTCCCAGCATTTCCGCAGCTGTGCTGTGCTCTACCACGTTATTTCTATGCGCTGCTTTGACTCAGCCTTTGGACAAGTAAGACTCTCTTTTACTATTGCAGAAATTGGATCTCCTTGATTTTCTGTCTTAATATCTCTAATATTAGAGTTTCCTATTATGTGTCAGGAAGACTTCATAGCCTAATCTGACTTCATTATCAGTCTAAATAGAATATTTTTAATAACAACACAACAGCACGAATCACTAAAGTCACATACAAAATCCAAAATGTAACTGCATTGCAATGTCTTAACACAACTAAACCCAAGAAATACAGTCCAATACATTTCTTCCCTCATTTCCTTTAAAATCCACACAGGGACACCAGGACATAAATGAAATTTTGGTTTGTTTGGTTTAATGCTGCCTCTCATGTCTATTTAAGTGCAACTACCTGGATCAGATGGATAGATAATTTACCTCCTAACAGCTCATGCCCTTGCTTTATTAATCTGGTGATCTTTAAGAGGTGGTTTTCCAGGTCAAGACCCTGAGGGGAGCCACTTAAAAAGAATACTCTTTGTTGGCATACAAATGGCTGTGATTTGCCAGTCACCTTCCCCCATTTACCCTAGGAGAATGCAAGGTTTGGTTAGGAAACGCCAGCTGCGCCACTACCTGAAAAGTACTGTCACCCCTTCCTCCCCACAGGTGCCATCAGCAGAGCGTGGAGTTTCGTGGGGATGACCCTGATCCAGGGACAGAGGATGACTCTTGGATTCAACTTCCTTCTCCAGAGGATGTGGCTACAAAGCTCATGCCCACAGAAGCATTTTCTGACGCAAAGAAAATATGCAAGGTCCTGCTACAGGCTAAGAGCAGTCAGGAAAAAAAGGACAACTATTTTATCTTGTTCCTTCCTTTCTCAGGGATGCTGGGTGCACAGCTAATACAGCCCAGGCTTACCATGAAAATATATTCTTAAAAGTAGTTTTTCTACCAGAAGATTTTGAGAAGTACTATAAATAGCTCCTAGTAAGCACTTTGTCAAGACCACCTAGTGCACTTTATATATTTAGACTTGTACAAATATCCAGTGCAATGTGGTGGGATTAGGCCAGACAGCTACCATTAGCAGTAATGGCTGTTCCACCCCTGAATTCTGGGTGTGACACTGAAAACTATCTCTAAGTATCAGATTTAAGTGATTTTTTTTTTTTGCCCTTTGATTTCATTTTTATCAAAGGCTGCTTCTGATTTTTTTACACTGTTTGAATACCCAGAAGTGCTAAAAGGACTCCTCATGGAGTTAATTTCAATTGGTAACTTGACTTTGAAGAATACACACACACACACACGTGTATATATATATAAACTTATATTATTATATTAAGAAAACCCACCAGATTAAAGGAACACTGCTGTTGCAAAGTCGAGCAAAGTTAAAGAATGTAAGAAGTACGGTGACTCATTCTGGCAGCAATTAAGGTAGCACCAACACTCGTATCATCTTAATTAATCCCTCTTAAATTCATTATTTACAATATGGTTTTAAATTATATGATTACATTATTAATTTTTTCCCACAGGAAATAATCACTTCAGTCAGTGTCCTAGGTAGATGGTACTCAACAAAGGAGCAGGGCAGTATTCAATATTTTTGTTACCCTCACTGTCCAGAGAGTGGTCGCCCATCTTCCTCGGTGCATACTCTCTTCAAACTGTATTTTACAGAACAAAGAATTTTCATTTACTTGTGGGATAGTCTGTTACCCTCCATGGTATAGTATCTGAATATTTCTCAAACATTAATGAATTTATTTTCAGAACATCCCTTTGGTTCATTTAATTGTAAACCATTTTACAAGTGGGAAGCTGAGGCACAGAGCTAATAAGGTTAAAAATATCTGCTCATCTTGGGTTCTTCTGAGATGCCTAACACTGTTTCTCCTTATTTGTATTTGTTCAAGTGTACTTCCTATTGACCTATTGTAGTTATGAAGCACCTCACTAAATCAGAGCATACCTCTGTGGGGTCATGAAAACACACTTCTTCTGGGTCAGCTGCCACAAGTGTAATACTGTTGGCAGCAGCAAGGCTTGGCTTTAAATTTATGGGGATTACAAGAAAAACTCAAGCCATCATAATGAACCTAGAGATAATTACACTAAGTTTTCCGGTGCTAAAACCAGAAACCTAATTTCGCGACTTGCAAAGCAGCAGTTTAACAACCCATATTTTCATTAAAGGCAGAACAGAGAACTATGCCCATGTAGATAAGCAGAGAATGACTAATTTATAAAACTCTACGTTCACGCCTTAGACTCTTTTCCTGCAGGAGCCCACCCGAGGCCAGCGGGCTGTGTTCCCCTCCCGCGTGTGATCTGAAATGCCCCCTTGGTGCTGGGCAGCAGGGCTGGACTTTCTGGTCCAAGAAACCCCTGGACCAGGCCAGGGCTGCGGATTGTTCCTGCCCTGACTGCCCAGCTCCTACGAGCACCAACCTTCAGGCCGAGGAAGAATGTGGGTGTTTCGCTTTTACTGTAGACCTCAGTTGTTCTGCTTTTTAAAGGTATTTCTCCAGCTTAACAGGCATAAGAATCCAGCTCTCAAGACAACGCTCATTTGCCAGCCTCCGTAACTGGTCTGCTTTTCTTTCCTTGCCTAGCGGGAGTCTTTCTGGTATTTACTGTTCCTCACCTCGGCCTCATCACTCCACCCTTTCCCTGTAATTTTCTCCCAGCTCTCATACTCTCTACTCTCTTCATATTGAAATGAAGTGAGACCCCAGGATGTGGCAGAATGGCAGGAAAGTTTACTCTCCCTTTCAGTTTTGGTGTCCAAGTGCCTACGTGCACACCTTTTGGTGCTGGCAGCATTGCTGCAGGAAAAGCTCGCTCAGCTTCAGCAGCTCTGGGGAAGGAATTGGTGCTCTCTGGGGATGTGATCTCCACACTCAGGGATGCAACCCAGGAGGGAGAGATTGAACCTTGCCACAGGAGACAAAAGATGATAGATCGGTAGATAGATAGACAGACAGACAGATAGATAGATAGACAGAAGAATTTAGCTGCTGAACTCTAAGTACTCTCCCTGAAGCAAACAAGAAAACACTGACTGGATTTTTTTATAGCAGTCGATGCCTTAGCCAAACCTTCATGCTTCCTTCATGAGGACAGTGACGGCCACAGACTGACATACTTATCACTGCTGCCAAATGCAAAGTCCTTTGCCGCCTGCACGAGAGCACCAGAGCGTCTCAGTAAGACAATAACTTAAAGTAACGAACCCAGACAAAGCAACGTGTTTCCCCTCATTCTATTCTCTGAAATAGCAGAACAGTTTCAGCAATATTCTGAAACAAAATAGTATTTTTCAGTCTAATTATTTCAATTAGCAACTGAAAGGGGTCTTAGAATGGGTACTTGCTGTCTAGGTTGTGGTTAATACAGCAAGAGTGCCAACTTGCAAATGGATGGCCTGACAAAGATATATATTTTTACACCTTTATGAGTCATCTGGCTGAGAAAAAAAATTTGAACTTGAATTTTTTCTCCTATTATGAGCGTTCACTTGTCATCAGTCCACTGAGGGGGATGATGCTGTGAGAGAACACCTGTCTACAGCAATCTCTTGTCCTCTTCAATCCGTTATTATATATCCATGGGAAAAAGGTGATAAACTTTGTACCACAGGCACCTCTAAGTAATTATTTCACTCCAAAGTTACATTAGAAGTGTCCTGCAGGGGGTTTTTGCATTTCACCACTTTGAAGAAGGCAATATATTTCAATAATCTTGCATTGAAATTTTTTATTACACTCTCTAAAAATTTAAGAAAATATTTTTAAAAGGGTGTTTTTAAAACATTGAAAAATCAACTTCTTTACCAAGAAAGCTCACTCTTGGCCATTCAACACCTAACATGTCAAAACGAGAAAACGAGCACGCAATGTAAGGCTAAAAGGGGGGCAGCTCTCGCTGTGATGGATTTCAGCAACACCATCAATAACCACAGCAGAAAAGCTTCTTGAATCTACCTGCATGAGTCTTACACTTAGCTTACCAACCTCACAGCTCAGGAATTGCTTCTTCTATCGTCTATACAAAACCAAATAGAATCAGGGGATCATGCCCTCAGAGGTATCTGGACTGTATAAGAGGAAGAATTATAGAGCAGTATTATTAACAATCAGCCTACATTTTTCACTGTGACAGATTCAATGCACTACGGAATCCAACTTTTAATTGAAAAATAGTCAAACTATAGCATTCCTGCTTGCAAAGATAAACTTTCATTTGTACATGGAGGCAGTCTTGTCTCACTCTAACGCAACAGCTTTGAGGAAGATTGCCCTCATCTGTCTCAGCTATTAGTTAATGGCTAAACCTAATGCTTCACATCTCCCTGATACTAGACAGCAAACTTGAGAGAATCTTGGCTTATGTTTTCCTTAGTGTGGAATAACTTCTTCAAGCACGTTTCAAATCAGCCCAGAAGGATTCTCCTTGGACCTCAGAAATTCAAGTGCTAAAAATCAGTGTTGGAAAACCCATAAAATAATAGGAAGTCCATATGCATTATTACTGTTCAGCTTCAAGTTATCATCTAGTACTAATACTAAGCTAAAGTTTCAGCCTAGGGGCAGTAATTTTAAACTTTTTAGGCCAATTCTATAAAATGGGTACATACTCTGAAGTATGAGATTAAATTATCATTAATTTTATACTTAAAAGACTGATCTGTCATATAGGAATTGTTAGAAATAGTCACTATGATACATTGTGCAATGCTTCAAAAATCCTGAACTTGGATATCACAACCTTTGATTAGCATAGACACCAGTATCTGAATGCAATGGGCCCATCTGTCTCCCACCAAGACATGGCGAGATAGACACTGAGACAGTTCATGTCACCATTACTTTGTAGCTAAAGCCACCACCTTCCATTCCTCTCACTGTCAGTGAAGAGCTGAGGAACAACATGCAACTCATCAAGTGTGATCCAGTTTTGAGAAGTGAACCGAGTGTAAAAAAACACCTGCTAGATTGTATGATGTGACTTCTTGGGAATGTTTGCATCTTCTGCATTAAGAAGCATATTGACCTAGAGAACTCATCATGGAAAGAAAAAATCAGGAATTAAAAAAAAAAAAAAAATCATTAAATTAAGGAAATTACAGAGACGATCTTCTGAATTTTTGCTTCATCTCCTGCCTGTGAAATGGAGGAATGAGGCCAACAAAGATTCAATATTGGTGCACTTTTAGAAATACTGGGAAACTACATCCAGGGCTGCCATGTCGGAGTAATGAACATTGCAATGTCCTCATAGATAGAACTCCTCAGACTTTTCTCCCTGCAATGAATGCCACGTACATACTCATTTGACCTTCTCAAGTAAACAAGATGTGAGACAAAAAATGGGAAAAAACCATTGTCATTAAAAGAGCAATGTGCATCTTACCTTGCTTTCTGTGAATTTTGGACGCAGTACTGCCCAGTTAATTGCTGAAAGAATCTCCATGTATTTAAGTGGAATTAGGGCAACTGGCACAGCAGTTCTTTTTGCAATAACTCTGACAGACAATAAGTGCTCCTCCAGATGTCATTCTGGAGAAAGCAGTGCACATCTATCTTGCATATTTGTCTCTGGGACAGGTGGCAATAAATTTCTACTTCTCTGCTTTAATTCTGATGGTCAGACAGGCAGACAGGCATTTATTTCACAGTGGATTCCTTTTTGTCAGCATTTCAGAATATTAGCTGTTTCTCAGGCTTCCTAGAACCGAGTCTTAGTTCGAATTTCATGAACACCAGCAGCTGGTTCACATAAAGGTCGGCTTCCTTAGTTTCAACATACTCCCTCATATCGATTCACATTAGGCCATACAGAGAAGATCCACGCTTCCTTCTGCTTGCCACAAAACCTTTTCTATGTTATACAGTGGGAAAACGTAACAAATCCAAGTTGATCAGTTCGTGAAACCATGTTAAGAAAAGTTATGTGGAAAATTGGACTGATGCTGCATTTACAGTTAAATTCCACTAAAGCACAAGAAAATAAACGACATTCCAACTAGCTATGCATTCCTACTAATTATCACGAATCAGGGTGGGGGAAGTTCAGTTAGTACTTAATACAACACAGGTCTCTTTTCAGGTCCTAGACTCTTCCTGCATTAATGCTAATTTAACATTCAGAATAAAGTAAGACCTTTAATGTTTAAACAAAACAGTTAATATTTACATAGAAAAGTTATGTTTCTGATAAGTCAGTATTAACACACAATGAAAATTGCTTTTTCAGTATTTGATACTGGGCTCTGATACTGCTAATATCACCGAAAAGATCATTTTTAAACCACCTGAAGTAGCCTTTACAAAAACTCTCTATATAAATTTACAATGTGCTTACAGGTTTAACTAGCGTTCAGACATGAGATTTTAGATAATACAGATGTTGTCTGAGCAGAGGCTTAAAGCACAGTTCCACTGCAGCCAACTTAAAGGATCCAACTCTTTAATGGAGAGTGAGTTAACTAGTGTCATATTATATTGCAATCTCCAATGTAGATATCTCTTATATGTTAATTAGCAGAGCAGCAGCCACTGTAATCATTCATTACTGGTGGCCCAGTGCCAAACCTTTTGCCTATGGTTCTTCAACTTCTGCTCACCAAGTCACTGAGAAGAATGGTTGCTACTACCGCACTACACACAGTGAACAGCTGTCTGCCCTATGTCCTGAAGCGTCTCCCACAAATTGTCTGTGCAACTACCACAGAACACTCCTGGGTGCTGAGGGAATATTAAAAGGGACTTGCTGGAAGAAATCAGTAACGTAATCGAAAGAACAAAAAGGGTCACAAAAATCCACATAAATGCTTTAATATAAAGAATGAGAGGAAAAATAACCTAACGGAAGTGAGAGTGAGGAGAGAGGAAGTGAACGGGATGAGAGCAGAAGCGCATAAAATGAACGTGTTGAGAAGTTAGTGAAAGAAAAGAACTGGATTTTGGCCTGCACTCCCCCAGCTGAGCTGGGCTACTACTGAAGCCAAACAAGGGGATAAAACAATAGCTTCTGCTATGAGGGGACAGTCAAGGCCCTCCCTGAGTCTGGAAAACTTTCACAAGGACCAGTAGGTGTTGAGTGTCCCTTTCTGCGCAAAGATGCAAGGTTTCCTTGAGGGGACGGGGGGAAGAGGAGATGCCTCCTACCAGCAGGACAAAAGCACCGGCGTCTCACTGTGAACACAGCTCCCCCAGCTCAGCGGGGTGTGGGATTGCTAGGACAGCACATGCTGAAGTACAACACTTCAAGAACCATGCCAATGATGAAAAATATTAGACCAGCTCCTATCGTGCATGTCCATATTATAGTGAAACGCTACTTTTTTTCAGTTGTATACTACCTTTAAAGAAACAGGTGATGTTTATTTGTTAATATTGAACCTAAAAGCAATCTCTTTTACAAATTAAAAACTCTCGTGAAAAGTCTGATTCTTTTTTTATTCGATACAGCAGATTAGCAATCATTTAAAAGGTACAGACTTAGAGCAGTATTGCTGATCAAATAGAATATATTGCATTAGAAATAAATTCCATATTAAAATAGGGACTTCTACTGCAGAATTACATTTTAAACTTTTTTTTTTTCAAATAAATTACTGAAACTTTTGCACTATGAAAGCTCTCAGGCAAAATTAATGGTTTTGTTTTGCAAATTAATTTAGATATTAAAAAATTATATTTTCAACCAAGATCTCAGTTACTCAGATTAAATATTAACCAAAAGCTGTCTTCTGCTTAAATAGAATTTAGCCTTTGAAGTGTTTTTATTAATCTCTTCTGATGTAGGTGCTTGAAATTCTATGAAAGTGCTGCTGCTACCAGTTCTGTGCATCACTTACTGTAATTTATTTTCAGAACATAATTCTATTTATAAATGAAAATCCTATTAAAAGAAGACAAGAAAAATTAGTCCTAGACTTTGCTTTGGTAGAGTAGAAACAAAATGAGCGGCCTAACCTGAAGTGACATTTACAAATTACCTGTTAATTTAAACTGGGTTGAAGGATGACAGAGTTTAGTCAGACTGACAGGAAGTACCGAAGGAATGACAGTTGGGCCTGTAGTGGCCATAAAGCTCCCATAGCAAGCACATTTGTCTGCCTGCTCCGGGAAAAGCTTCCCTTGTAGTAAATAATATATTTGTAAAAATATTTACTTCATGGCAGCCCAGTGAGTCAACATTTTATGGAGCAAAACACCTCCCCGCACACACACGCCCCCCTCATCCCTTTTTTTTTCCTTATTTTCACTGGGGATAAGAGCTGCTTTGAGATGACCACCTGCCTGTAGTCACATGGTTGATTCATCACCACCCCCCTAAAGCTAAACCACATGATTTTCTTAATGAAAATGAGACAAGAAGTGACAAGGCTTGCATCCTTTAGTCGCTTCAGGATAACATTCATTCCCAGAGACCAGTTCCTTTGTTCACAAGACATTCTTTGAATGGACACGATTGAGTATCAAGGCCATGCAGTGCCAAATGTTCATAAAGATAATAATAGCTACTCCCACTCTGCTTATAAATAGTACTGAGAAGCCTCAAAACCAAGTGCTAACAGTCTCTTTATTTATTCACTTTAGAAAACCAAAACGGTGTTTGAAGGAAGAGGCTCAAGTGTCTTATATTTAAAATTAAACACTTTTCAAGCATCCAAACTTTTATGAAATACTTTTATAAAATATTTAAGCTATAAATTAAATATTTGGGAGTATTAAAATAATCTAATGCTAATTATTTAGGAATCTGCCTCTCTTATGACAATCAGTAAAGAAGCACATCACAGAGCTACCGTAGCTCTTTCCTGTAGGGAAGCACCACACACATGTGAAAGAAACAGCGACTACAGCTGGCGAGCTCAGCCCACATACAACACGTGCTTGTGCATGCTTAATAAAAATCACTTCGGTAGTTTTAAACAGCAAGCTGTATTTTCTATACACATATATGTTACTGAACATAAGTTTAAAATGTTATACCTGGGTTTAGGGGATCTCAGAAAGCACATGGTTGTTCCATTGCCCAGGCAGCCGTGTCCCCATCTCTGCTGCCCCACACGCCTCGAGCACACTCTGCCTACTGCCAGGTACACAACCTCTGCTGCTGTAATGCAGCTGGCTATAATTACAGGCATTTCCACCAATTCTCAAAAAATAAATTTGTATAAATTCCTCTGCCCCTGTGGATATTAACATATTTACAGGTACAAAACAAATGGTGCTTGGAGATTGTGTTCATGTCCCAAAACAAAGACATGAATTCCCATAATCTATTTCAACAAAATTCAGAAGTTCTTGTTTTAATGGCATTTCTGGAAACCTTGCTTTTGGAACTGACATTCAAAAAATGTCAACCATAACCAAGTTTGTGACACCAAACAAAGTTAGGGTTTCTATAGGTTGCTGTGGAAGACTTGCCAGTGGGCACCATAATTTTGTAGTAGACCTTTTAAATGTAACTCATTTCTGATTTTTAATCTTAGCAAAAGGCCCCTGATTTTTTTCATTTTTAAGTAATGGCTTGACAGTGATGTAATTTTACACCTACTGTACAAAAGATTTTCCTTATTTAATAGCACAGTATAAATTCTGGAAGCAGAAAAAGATCTTATTATTATGGAAGAATAGTAAAATAAGATCTACAGTACCATTATTTTTGAAATTAGACATTGTACCTTAGTCAAAAGATCCAAATATAGACCATGCTCTGGTCTGTAGGATGTCACTGATGAAAAATGGTCCTCAAGTTCTACTTAAAAGTTTAAGAGGGTGCAATTAATATTTTGATTTCTCTCGGGGGGTGGGGGGATGGGGAAGAAGAAGAAAAAAGAAGCTACTGCAATGCATAAAGTTTTGAAGCTCTACTAACAGTGGAAGGAGACAGAAACAGAAAGGACCAAAATAAAACAGTGAAAACTGAGTCACTCTAGTTGATAAGTTATCCACAGATGTTCTCCCTCACTCAAACTGGTAAGGATTCACCCTGATCTTAGAAAGGAGAAAGGACCAGTGGGAGTATCCAAATACAGAGAGAGAAAGATCTTTCCTTCAGAGATACAATGAGGAGAAACACAACCCTGTCTCCAGCTTGATGCTACGAAGCTTTCATATGTCTTTGAACATCTTCCATATATCTTTGGGGAGATTGTCTTCTATTTAGATGTGGAGATACGAGTAATATACAACATTTTATTAATTCACTCCCACACATCTTTTCCCAGAAAACCATGTATGCTTCTGTGGCTAATCACAATTATTTATCCAAGCTTATTAAGTGTTCCTGTACTGTAAGACTGATATCCTTGCCCTTATACAGTATATCAAGGACATATGATAATGATAACGATCAGTGTTATTTTAACACTGCACAAAGGCCAGGATGTCAAGGCCATTTCTTCATTAGAAAAGAGGACTATTGATTATTAACTAGAGACTGGATAGAAATGAAGAAATTAATAAGCAGATTACCCAACTACCAATTACCTGCAAAGACTTAGTCAGGTATTTGGGTTGCAAATCAATTACATGTGATGGTGGAGGTGGACTTGTGCATCAACCAGCACCATTACTCCAATTGGTATTACAGGGAAGGGACTTTGGGGCTATACTTGCACCAAGTGGAAAGAAAGAGGTTACTTTTTAGTTTACTAACATCATGTCTACGCAGGCAGCTTTTCAGGTCATCACACTAAAAGTTCTGTAGTCTCTCAGAACTAGTCCAACTACCTGCAGCAGACAGAGCTAATATTCATTATGTGTCAGTCAGCGACTGAATAGCATAAAATGCTCTACTGGAAGAACGTGGCCTCTTCCAAGTGTCTCAGTGCTACTCTGGCACCCCTGAAGCTCCAAACACAGTGTTCACACCATATGTACTTTACCTCACACCATCTCTGCACAGAGAATCTCCTTTGTGTTTCCATAATCAAAAGATCTAATTGCCATCTACACATTCAGAAAAGGTAAAAGTCACTGCTATCTGTTGGGGTTTATTCTTTCAACTGCAGAAATTCCTACCTTTTACTTCCCCCCCACACACACCTTTTTTTTCATTATCTGCTTTTTATTGAATTTTAGAAGAGTTAATTCTGATGCCTTGGCAGAAAAAAATAAAGTAAGAACTACAAGACATTTTGCAGCTCAGACTGCTGCTTCAGGAGGTCATGTCACTAGATATGAAGTAATTTATGTAGGACTCTAACCGGCATTCTGAATTCCCTGATTCCTGTTACCTCAGGGAAAATGGATGCCAGCAATGAGTCGTGTCTGAATGATGGCAGGAGACCTTTTTTTTTCTAACTTTGTTTGTTAAACAGTCAGTTATCTTTGGAAAACACTCCCAAATCTTTTTGAATGTTATTCCACATCCTAAAAATATCACTGTAAACCCAATGCAGACAGTTAACTGTATTTTCATCAAAGTTTTTCATTTTCAGACAGAATTTACATTATGAGGATCCTTTTCTACACATACTATGTTTTCTGACCCTCTGGTAACTGAGCATCACAGCAGCGATCATTCAGAGCAAAGGAGGACTATGGTTTGGATGTCATCCTAAAATACCTTTTCTAGCTTTACCACAGCAATCAAACTTGAAGGAGGACTTAAGCTGGAGAAATCGCTTGGCCTGGGTTTCATGGCCAGTCTTTGAGATTATGAAAATGGGTAGAAACAGGAAAATTTTATTCATTAGAATTCTGCATCTCCTAGTGATAAGACCTCTTCTTAAGGACCATTTCCATGTTTTCAGACTGCCAGGGAGACCTTAGGTAAGAACAGTTAAGTTACTACTTCCTTATTGGCATAATACTTTGAGGGTAAAAGTGATTTTAAGTAGGTAAAAGTCATGAAAAGATTCTTAAATTCATTTTCCAAGTGCCATTGGGATTCTTAAAAATCTCTGCCAATACCTTCACAAAGGCCCCTGAATTTCCACTGGTAGCAAGGCTGGGAACTGCTTAAACATGATCATGTGAAGCACCTTGGTGATCGATCCACAGCTATACCTGATAGCCTTCAAAAATGAGACACTTATCCATAATCTCAGCAGAGCTGCTCAGCTGGCTGTCTGCAGAGCACCACCAGCCTCACACAGAACACAGCGAGCTGGAGGTTCCACGTTGCTGCCACTCAGCCGAGCAGTAAATCTAGCCATCGCTCTCATACTCAAGACATGCTGTCAATTCACCTGTCTGACCTGGAGCAATGATTGAACTCAGGTCTCCCTCCGTCCTCTCAGGCAATGTGAGATCCTCAGAGGCAAGTCCTTCTCAGTATTGCTAATTGAGGCTCTTCTAGTTTGTTTAAACTGCTTAAATACCCTTCAGGACAGAAAGAGGGAGGATGTCTGTAGCCTGGCAGCCAGAACAACCACTAAGAAACCCAATTATTCATTATTTCACACAAAGTTTCCTCTATATCGCTCTGACCATGCCCACACAGCAGCCATTTACTGGGGCCACAAGGCACGAGAACAAAACAATACGGGCAGAATAAAAAACCTACCTCATCCTCACACTTGATGAAATCACTAACACAGGGAGGCCATGTCTTTAGAAAACACATGCGACATGATGAGGGAAACACAGAAGGAGCAGCCACAACAGCAAGACATCCTCAGCACAACAAGAGCAAGGCTATCAGCTGCCATCCCAGCCAACGGCAGTGACACTCAGAGATGCACTGAAGCTTACGGAAGGTGGCTGGAAAGGATAGGGAACACTTTTCTTTACAAGCCAGAAAACATACATGCCACAGCTGAAACTTCATTTGTAAACTTTCTGACTTAAGCAATCATAGATGAACTGCACAAGAAATACACGAAAGGGAAGGCAAGGGAAGGGTGTGCAGGTTATCAACAATAATTTATCCATCATTTGCCACCTTCTCTTTCTATGGACACAGCTTAAAAAAAAGTGCAAATGGACAAATAATGCACTTCTGGGACTAAGGGGTATTTTTTTAACCTGCTATTCATATAAACTCAGGCTGTGATTGCCAAAACTCAAGTTTCTTTCTTTCAAAGATTCTTCTGAAGAATTGTGTTTTCTTTGTCCTGTGCTCAGTCACAGCTTGTAGGAATGTAACTATTGCGCAAGGGCGGTCAGCAAGAGTATTTTATGTTAAGTAGTTTACTTAGACGAGGCTGAGATTGATGGGTTTTCTAATTTCCAGAGGAATTTTTCAGGTTTTGAACCAGATCCTTGTTGCTGCTGATAACACATGCCAGAAAGACTATAAATGTTTTATTCCCACCGGAATATGTGAAACATTTGGGGAACGTATCCAGCTTTGTTAAGAGCTCCACTTGGTTATGACATTAGCCTCTATTACCATATTATTGTCACCACTTTCACTTGGTTCTTTCCAGCCTGCAGGGACAGGAGCCTGGAAGAAGCGTCTGACAGAACCTGTGCTATATTACGTGTAACCTCACTCGTTCTTTCTTCCCAGACTGTAAGTCATTCACATTTCCGCTCACAAGACCCTTTTAGGAAATGTTTAGGCAGATGACCAAGGCAAGACTGAGGCATCCATAGCTAGGATCTTTGCAGCATTCTTTTAAAAGAAAATTTAGTTCTAACCCTGTTGAGTTTAAATTCCATGACACCAGAACGAACCAGGTGCTCTGTGACAAGCAAATGCTTACTTGTCCATTGCTTTGCTTTTCCTTGTGCTCATTAAACACATTTGGATGCTACTATAATAGAAAGCAGACCCACTGCAAGCAAAGAGCAATATTAGCAGAAGTCCCCAATCCCCTTTCCTATGGGAAAGGGATAAAATCAACATCTACTACTGATGCTGTTTGTATTCCTTTTCTGAGCAGTACAAATTTAAGATAGATATCCCGGCATCTCCCATGAATATCAGTAAGTCTAAACTGGGAGAACTGGTTAACATAAGAGGGTTTTGGGTACTTATTAAAAACCCTGGGGCCCTTACTGGATAGACTCAGGCCAAGATATGCAGTCTAAGGAGCTATTTTGGCTTTGCTTTGATTAAGACAGAATCTAGGTAAATAAATATTCTTACCACCACAGGCCTTAGGGGATGAATAACTGGTCTTATAGCCGTAGTAAAGGCTCTTAGGACTGTGTTCTGGCCAAACACCATAACTACAGACAGATTCAGTGCCCCTTTCCAGGCCAGCCTCGAGGATTTCCTAGAGCTTCAGTGAAAATGCCGAGGAAGCCGTTGTTTATATTTCCCAAAGTTTTTGTAAGATAGTAATGAAAGACTTGGATCTTTGAATGAAAATGGATAGGATCCCAAGCTCATCCAAGGATCACAACTACAGAATCTCAGGAGTTTCCTCAGTAGTTATATCCTTCCCAGGTCAAGACTTCTGTTCTCTGATACAGGCAGTTAAGTTGTTTATCTTAAATGCTGACTGGCATACGAGATACACTAGGTACACAAGATAGAAATTAATACATAGAATTTTAACTCCCTTAATTTTACCAGACAGATTTAATAAATGCACATAACTAATGGGTATATAATGACTTCCCTAAACTCCTACTTGTAGATCATGCATTTCCCAGTACATCTTTTTCCCCATGAAAAATTAAATCAGAAAGTCAACAAGAGAGAAATCATACAGGGACATTTTCAATCCATTCATTTACATTTGCAGTCTTTGCAGAATGTGGATACTGTATTTTTATGGCATGTTTGGTTGCTATTCAAAACATCTTTTTTTTTTTTATTGAATAGCAAAATTATTAGATGAGTAGAGTCCTGTATGCATAATAAGAGCACAATTTAAAGCTGTCCCTAGGCTAATTTATGAAGCACTAAATCAATTGGAAAAGTTTTCCCTTTTTCTTAAAGAGGCACAAGGTTGCTTTTTCAGCTGGTTTTCTCTGTTTTCATGGTCTGCACATTGATCATAGCCTGGCACACTCAGCCAAATGCATATGGGAAAAGAAATATCTGAGGGATGAAGCTAATGACATATGCACTCTTTTGTTGGTTTGTTTCCCTTTCTAAATGAATTCCCTGTTAACCAGTGCACAAGTCATTACCGAATAAGGCTGAAAGGCACTGACCAGTGTGTAAGAGAATACAATTAATGCACAGAAGTTTTGCAGATGGATGTTTGTGACTGCACTAAGACACGGCTTTTAAGTCAACCTAGCAAAATGTTGCATGAAATACCTTTCTTCACATCCCAGCAAGGATGTGTAAGCATATTAAGTTCCAAATAAAATATGGAAAGAATGTGCATTTCAGAGCAGGCATTGTTGCTTCTTAATGTCAGTATGTGAAAATGACACTTGGTGCATACATACAGATCTTAAAGCGCATTACAAAAGCAAGCAGGTAACACTCCCATTTATATCGATAGGGAATGGAACCACACAGACAACACACACTCCTGAAATCATCCAGCAATAGAAACAAAACCAAAATCCAAGGCTCGTGCCTAGACCAGCAAATCTCAAGACCACATTGCCTACTCTCATTTCACATTTGCGATAGTGCTTTAGCTTTGGTATTTCTAGTTAACTTACAGAAACATGTTCTGAAGTGATATTTTATCCACAGATAATTGCTACCGATGGCAGTTGCTGGACTTTACCAGGTCTGAAAGTTCTCTGAGGGGAAATGGTTTGCAGTTTATACACCGCTCTACAGACAGCCCTATAAAGACCTTTTGTCCTAGTTTCATGCATAGGAAGTTATACAGATAAATCATTGTATTAGTAGAACCTACCTGACAATTTTGGCTTGACTAATGTGTACACTCACCTCAGACAAGTCAGAAGTTCTTCTTGGGAAACAGGTGGAAAAGGCAGCAGAAATTTCAACTCTTTTGGGGTTCTTCTGACAGTGTAGTCATTGACTGAGAAAGCAGGAAAACATTTATTGCTATGTTTTAGTTGTCTACATGCCTGATTTAAAATGCATTATTAAGTACTCTCATCCTGAGACTTCTAGATACATTTTGGAAGTTCAAAGTTTAAACACCTGCTTTGTTAAATTTGTAATGGTTACATCCTAAACTGGTAAACTGGACCTAATTTTATCCAGCAGAATTGCACTACGGATTCATAGAGCTGGTCTTAGACTTTATGGTCATGTTTAATGCCTCTTTCTAGCTAAAGAGAACCTAAGGATTTGCATATACGTATTTTTGTCCTTCAGAAGGACAAATTGTATTTCCTGTGCATGTAACTGGCAGGAGTGCTGCATCCCGCTACATGACAGAGTTTAAAGGGTGTAATTAGCAAAACACAGCCCTTGCTTGTCTGCCACGATCTGAGGCTGAAAGGAAGAATATTCTATTCTTATATTAGTGTTGACAATAACCAGAATAGCTTGAACTTCCTCAGACATCCTGTCCCTAGAAGCTGCATTTCTTGTACAGGATTTTTTACATCTGTTATCTATAGAAAAGAATGCAAAATGCTTCTCAGAAATATAATTTGGAATTTCAACACACTTTGCAGCATTTTATGTCCATGAAACTGAGATAAACACACAATATGTCCATTTGGCATAGATAACATTACTCCATTACTATTTTTTATTTGAAAGAAAGCTGCATTTATTTTGTTGGCCAGTTCACCATGATACTCCCATCTTCACAGCTACGTCATATCCATTCGAAAAGCTGTTAAACCAGCTGTTTCGTACTCAGTCGGAGCAATGTTTCAATTGCCCTGAAAAAATCTTTTCCAAGATGCCTTGCCCTAAACTCTCTCTAATCAGAACAGCCATAGAAAACTATGACATTAAAGTGCTTAACAGTGTAACATGCACTCAAGTATCTCAGCAGTATGGATCTGTATGTGCACACTTCGTTTTTTACGGTAGGTGTTGAAACCTCCAGGCAGCATATTTGGACTGGGTGAACAGTCAGGGTCACTGGAAAATTTTACTAAAAAGTTATCCCTGTTTCATCACTGGAGCAAGCAAATAGGACAGACAGAACTTATCATAGGATTTAATGACTTCAGCATGCCATTCAGGTGACATTGAGGAGGTGTGACATCTATTCTACAGGCTGGCACCACAATGGGCAGCGAGAGGAATGTTCCCTTAATTCAACAGACATAGTGCTTCTTTTACCAGTTGGAAATAACAGGGCTCTGTGAAGGTAAAAGAGGACCAACGTATATGCATTACTTTAAGGTCCATTAATTCCCTCTTAGAGGGAATAAGCATCGCATCTGCCTCGTGCTGCCCTAATTTGCACAACTGAAATTCACCCCAGATACACCACAAAAAGGGAAAAAGGACTGTTGTTAATATTTTTTTCAAGTGTCATTGCTCTGAACTAGCCTGGTGCCATTTTCTAAGTGTTGGCAATATCCTCATGAATACCTGTGACAAGTGCCATTAGCATAAAATACGAAGTGGAATTGGGCATGATGAGATACTTAAAATTTAGACATGCATTTGCCACATTTAAAAATGTACTTCACAGATATATTTTTAAACTGTATATTTTTAAAAAACAAGTCAATTCAGTGCCTTATATTTTGAGTTTTAATTCCAATCAAGCTAATTTCTAGTCATCACAAACACATACCTGCCAGTTATGAAGGTTGTTTAATTAGGTCCAGATAAAATAGCTCCAATTCTGTTTCTGATCCACCTGTCAAAGCAAATCAGTCTTTTACATGACTTCAAAAAAAAACAAATTAGACTAGCTGATGATTTTTTGAATATTCAAGTAGACATACTGAAGATAAACGCAAACAGAACTTGTGACTGAACAAAAGCCTGGAACATGACCCCAAAGATGAAGAGATCTTGTTCTGCCAGAAGCAGATTTCCAAGCTTGGTATTTGAGGATTATGAGTCAAGGACAGGGTGCTAAAAAGTGGCTACTAGAAAGGATAGTGGTGTCTTCCACAGCTCAGGGCAAGGTTAACATTTCAATGCTATGTAAAATTAAACACAAATAACAATGTTAAAGGTCCTACTTAAAGCCCCAAAGCCAGGTGATTTCAGAACAGACGTGTCCAACTCATGCCATTATAGCTCTACGGAAAAAAAAAATACTTTGCTGTTTGTGCTACTATTACAAAAACAAGTCAAAAAAAAAAATCAAGAAGGGCTGATAGGGTCGAATGCTGAAAAAAAGTCTTTTTCATTGGCTTATAAGATGGCCTGGTAGTCTGAATACATTTACTGGTAGGCAGATAGCATTATAAATTTACCATCACAAATGGCGTTATTTGACACATGAGATGTTAATTAAACCACTTATTACAGCTCTGAGAGATCACTAATAATTGCTTAATACCATAAGAGCTCAACCAACAACTTCTACAAGTGTAGGTGTAGGCACAAATGCAGGCAGTAGACTAGAGAGAAAACACTTATTGAAAAGCACCACTTGGACACATGTTGTTAATATCTAGAACACAAAAAAGATAACTCGAATTTTAATATAAAAATCATCTACTAGGCTCCTGTAAGTAAATCAGTCCACATATCCTTCCTCTTGCTGTGCTTATTGTGTACTCAATCCATTAAGTTAGAACTCACCAAAAATGTCAGGGTTTCATGTGTTTTTTCATTTGTTCTGCTGGGACAATATGTCTCTAATTCTTTGATTCCCTCTCAAAGTGGTTCTAGTGATGCTAGTTATTAGAGCACTAACTTTCCTCCAATCATTTCTACATACTGTATAGGCAACTGTTCTGCCTTCTAGAAGATAAACTTGTTCATTTTGACTGGTTTACAACACAAGATGGCTTGCTCTTTTCTTCCAACTGGCATTCTAAGCATCATCCTCATTTTGCATCAAAGTTTCAAAACCCACTACTGTTTTTTTTCATCAAAGTCTCTCCACTTCATTGTAAGAAAATGCATCTTGTTAGATGACGAGATCTGATATGCATCTCCAAATCTTGTTGTGAAAATAGCAAGGCATGAACTTGAGATGCCTATGTACAGTAGGCAGTTTCACAAGTCCTCCTTGAAGTGAGGTTGTGACTTCTTTTCACCCCCAGCTTTTTCTGCTCAAGGTACAACAGGAATGAATTAGGATCTTGAGTCAGAGGATGATATTTTTTGTTGTGTCATTAGGTCTCAGCCTGGGAAGACCTATGTATTGACTTACCTGCCAAATCAAGGAGCAGACTTCCCCAAGTGATTCATACTCACTTGCTCTGCCTAGAACACAAGCTGTTCTTCTTAATACTGGATTCTCACGACTGTTATTTCTACAGTCCCAAAACCAGACTGATATGGCCCTGTCTATCTGTGAGAAGCAGGGGCAGCTTTAGGCCAGCTGGCTGTTAAAAAGGGTTGTTTTAACCTGGGCATCTGCATGCAATGGACTCATAGTGTTGCATCTACCTATATGCTTAGCACCACCTCCAAAAGACTTCTGGATTTTTGTCTTTCATATATCATTGCTACCTCTACCAGAATTACACTGGATTGGATTCAGCTTTTTTGTACTTTTTTGCCTCTAGATCAGAAGTAAATAATATTTATTTAAATACTGATGCTGCATTGTTTCAGAATATACCATATACCACTGCTGTTTGAGCCTGCAGAAACTCATTACAACTTTATGCAGCAAAATTAACAATTGGGTCAAAACCTCTTGCTTTGTTAGGTTCCTCTTTCTCAAGTGAATGCACTCTGAAGTGAATAGAAGTTGTCCATTGTGAGCCTACAGGAAGGAATACGGATGGTTCTCTTGATCCCTGCTCATTATATCCTACATATAAATTGGTGGCAACATATGGCCAAACCACTAAAGAGCTGGATTTTTGCTTCCTTTTTTTGGAAACAAGCGAATCATCTACTGCATGATTATCACTGCTGCTTTGCAAGACCTGAAATCTGAGTTAGAGGTGTTAAGGTTACTGGCAAAAGTTGGCCAGCGGTAGATTACTGATGCTCACACTTTGCTCCATGTCAGGTGAACTCAGGTATCAGCTGTATGACCTAGAAAGGTTTTTACCATGAGCAGCAATGAAGACCTCATCAGATGGCACTAATGCTACTGACGTTTGACCAGTCTAAACTGGTAGGTACGAGTGGCAGGTTTGTTTATTTGAGCTCTACGTACTACAAAACCTGTCAGCCTCTCAACGGTCCAAGAGTTTTGCTCCTTTCTTTCAGCTTGAGCAGCACCTGCTCCTGTGCAGCTTGCAGAGCGGCTAAAGAGAGCCTGCCTTTCTTAGGGCTTTTGCATCGTTTGGTGGTGGCAGGATGATACAGCTACCTGCTTCCCCCATCGGCACTGGATTCTCCACCTCTTTGCGATGTTCTGTGCTCCAACCAATATTTACTTCGTCTCCCACCTAGCCTTAGTATTTCTGACACAATGCTTTGCCAATTATACACCTCCCATCAGCATAAAAATCACTCATCTTGTCAGTGCTTATCTGTGTTGTAAAAGGGGAAAAAAACCCAGGACTGTCTTAGATCGCAAGCCTACATCTCCAGTGTGCTCAAAATCATGCCCTTAAAACGTACTTTTAACAAGCCAGTGAGTATTGTGCCTTTTTCCCCAACTACAGAGAGCAGGGAGGTGAGGCCCTTCTCTGTGTAAAATGGCACATACATATATTGTAGATCTCATGTTCTAATGCTGTTAGCTCAAAAGATTGAATTAAATAGAGAAAGGTTAATGAAAGGTTTCAGTCATGATTGCAGTGACCACGATGAAGCAAAGGGGCAAGAGAAATGGCAGCTTTAACAATTAAACTCCCTCAACACATTCTTTTTAACACCACTGCCTTAACACAGTGAAATGCCACAGTTAATCAGATCACGCTTACTGCTATCACTCGGTACTAAGAAGTTGTTGTGACTCCCCCATTGGGATGTTCTATGAGATGATCACATTCTTCATTAATGCTTAATAAAGGCCGCGTATTTTAGCTGCCACACAAATTAGTATCTTTAATTGTTTATAAATATAGGAGATATTTATATATTTTTTTCATTCTGATATTTTTAAATGGCATTATAAATACATGAAGTACAATCAAATCCCCATTCCCCTGTAAATCTCAGTTCTACCATGAAATGGGAGACTATAAGTACCCAGCAGCCATGTTGTACCATACAGAAGTTTCCAATATATGCTGGAAGTACTTCGCTTACCTCGCTAAATGCCAACAGCAAGTCTGGCACTACATCAGAGTCAGTCACATCTTCTTGCTTCAAATATTTATTTCTCTGACTCTATTAAGTTGTAAGCAAACATCAGAGTAGTTGAACCTCCTGCAGGGTCTCATCACATTTTAGGATTGGTCCTTTCTGCACATCAATAAAATTCAATTGCAAAATAGTTATAGTGCCAGCATATGTCAGAGGAATAATTTATCCAATAAAGAGCCCACTTTTTGCTGTAGTATGCTTTGATGCCCTTACTGAGTATACAAGGAAACAAAGAAGCCCAGGCTTGCAGAAGGAGAAAGACAATATTGGCCAGCAATCACAGCATTAGATCTGGATGTACAAGACCCTAGTTCAAGTCCCTGTCTCCTCTGTGCCTTGGGCAAGTGAGTGAGATTATCTCTATACAACAGGGTTAAGAGAACTTAAAACTGTAACTCCAGGGTATTTCAGGGTTAAGCAATTAAAAGATTTTGGCACATTTAGATATTTTAGTAACAGAAACACCCCAAAGCAGAGAACTTCTTCAGGTTAAACTGAAGCTGGAAAAAAGACATATGAAATATAATCTTCCACAATTTGATTCACCACCCATCTTAAATATTTTCTTTAGCACTATCATTTACCTGTCATATCAACAATCTGAAAACTAAGATAATAGCATCATGTATCAAGGAGGAGAAAAATATGTTCCCATTAGCAATAGCTGGGTAAGTCATGTTTTGGGTGGAGACCAGTAAACTACAGTAAGGCTCTGGTAGATGTAGGCACGAAGCTTAGGATTTCAGTGCCATCTACATGAGGTTACTTTCCCACAGCAGATACGGTGCAACATGCTCCTGTATATAAATTCTGACCCACACTTCTTGTGAGTCTAAAAATACTGGAGACTACAGACAATGGCAGCTGAGGGGGGATGATCCCAGCACTGGAGTAGAGGCCTCCAAAAGAGAGGCAGAGTGGATACTTCGGGGATTGTGATATCTTAAATCACTGCAACTTAAAGCAAACAGAGCACATTTACCAGGACCTTCCATGAATAAAAGTGAGAAGAGGAACAGGTTAACTAGGAATAGGAGTAGGAATAGGAACAACTTGCATCACTGATGGGAATAATGTCTGATAGTTTTGCAAATCTGTCCTTCATATAGTGGATTTTTTGTGGCTTTTATAATTTTACAGATATTAACTTGAGGAAATAGATTACAGAAAGGCTAATGAAAGGTTTTAGTCGTAATTGTGATGACCGTGACCTAACAGAAGGCCAAGTAACCTTGCAATTAAAAAAGAACACCAAAATTTTATTTATCCATTGCCAGAGCACAAAGAAATGCCACCATTAATTATACCCCACATTGATTACTAAAAAAGTTGTCACGTATTCCTTTGATGATGCAAGATGGTTGTTATGGCAATGAGATGCTACTAAAGATTCTTTGTAAGACTTAATTAGGTCATTTGTTTAATCTCATGGAGTTCTTCCCCCCCATTCTTCTTCCTGTTCTTTTTCCTTCTCTCCACTTTTTTGTTTAACTGTTTGCTTTTACAAAGTTAGGATGCACCGTCAGACAAAGCACCGTCTGCTTCAATGTCAAATATAACAACCACTTGAACTATCTACAACCTTCCAAGTTATTTCTGTTATATACTGTGCTTCAAATGCTGATCAGATACTGTGTGTAGACTTGAAGCACAAAATTCCCATTGACACCTATGACTTGAATCTTTCTTCACCACTGTGTAGCACACAGCAGAATCCTCCTATTTGTTCATTAAAACATACACCTATAAAATAATGTATGTAATGGCTGCTGAATATTCTCTACTATTGATGAGGTTAAAATTAACTTCTTGTTTTAATTGCTTATCAGTTCCATAAGCATAATTCCCATGATTTAACCTGCTTTCGTAGGGATCTGCTACCTTTCCATATAGAACTTCACATTTTTATGAATTTTTACTGTTTAAAATGTATATGTATGTAAATTATTATGCATCGGAGCCTTTCACATCAGAGGTACAGTATAAATACTAAATCAATGTGGAAAACATCATGTCTGCTTTAACTTGACTTGATTATACCTAAATATAAAAAAAAATTAGCATTTTACTCTATTTTTAGTTGTCTTCATTGTAATATACTGGGTATTTGTTTAAAGTGTGTAGATTAACACCCCTCCTAAGTATTTCCTGTATGTTTATGATAATAAAGTGAAACTTAAAACAGTTTGTGAGGGACTGGGAAGAGAAAGTCAGATGTCTAATAAGGATATTCCTTAACTGAAAGACAAATACGCTGGAAACCTTGGAATACTGAGTTTGATCTTTTCTGAAAACAGACATACCTATTGCAGATGGTCAATTTCACACAAGTTTTGCTACAAAAGGCTGAGACAGTATAAAGCTTTCTTTTAATTTAGACTATCTTTTCACTCATGTTTTCCATAATTTACTATCGATTACTCTTAGATTTATTACCTATATTTTAGCTAACAATTTAGTATTCAAGAGGTTTTAAAACTAAAGCAGCTACAAAATGCTGCAATTCTGCAATCGTGCCAAAGACTATGTTTCTTGTCCATGGACGTGATTGACATATGAATGTGACTCAGGAAGAAAACATTATTAATATGAAGAAAAGTTATGACTTCTGAATGGTGTTGGTTTGCTTCCTAAGTAATTCCCTGGGATGTATCTGCATTGCATATTCTGAGAAGTATACACAGTCACATTCTCTTTACACATTTTAGCTTCTTTAATAATTTTGTTAAATGCAGAAGAGGGGAAAATAAAGACATATTATTAATAAACAAGCAATTAAACAGGTTAGGGCAACAATGCAATGCTGGTCATTCAGGAACCCTCTGCTAATTTTAATTAGCTGCTTTCCCTTGCTTTCAAATGTAATTAAAGCAGCTTAGTTGTGCTCAGTGATGCAAACCACCTTATTTAATCACTAACATTATTTCCCTGAACTATTAATGATTTTCAAAACGCTTGTTTATGCAGAATTAGAACAGTAATTATCTTACCAGTTAATTTTGTACCTTCACATTTCACACCTCGCTCAAACGTCATTCATTTACCACAGCCTTTCTGTCAAAACAAAGAATGCTTGTTCTAAATGTGCCTCTGACTGCCAAATTGAAAGCCAAGTTTTGTAACACTAATAAAGTAGCTCCCAAGTGAAACAGGTGTAGTAATTTAGACCCTTCCTGTCTCGAGCTTGCACGTACATGCTATGTCTTTTCTTTATTAGCTTTAAAATGAGAGCTTGGTGTGCAAAATAAGCTATTTAATTCAGACTTGTGGAGCAGAATATAATCTTTAATTTAAACTAGAGCAGTAAAAAAAGGCCTTTAATTTTAACTGGCATGTGCGCGTGAATTTGAATTAATAATCCAGAAAATTGAAACTGTTTTGCTGCTGTTGCTGGATAGTGACTGTTCTTCATATGCCCTTAGTTTCACTCACTCTATTTCTCCCTCACTGAAGCTTTGCCTTGTTCCTATCTTGCAATATTCTAGAAAGGGAATTCTTCTAAATAAGAAATTCTCAGTTGATTCCAAATGTAGTGTCTTGAAACAAATTCTTATGTCTGTGTTAATTCGGTTTGCAAAAAGAATAAAGTTGGTGTATTCATTATACCAACTTAAGACACAATTTAAATGCACCACGACTTTACGCTTCACAAATCATTTTTTTTTTCCTGTAATTTCTTTTAGTGTGAGTTAACAACTAGTTGTGTGCTTATAACCACAAAACACAATAGCCCTACACTCAGTAAACAATTCCTGACTCTTGTGAGAAAGAGAAGTCGTCTCTATTGCCAAAGAAATTAAGGAACTGCCCAATGTCATACAACAGAAAAGCCGTGGCAGAACTAGAAATGAAATAAAGGAAGCTCCATCCTTCCACAGTTCCGAATCATCTCTGAGTTCATCCCAAGCTGTGCAGCGAGTGCCGGGGCAGAGGGAGAGCAGCCTCTGGCTGCCTTTTCAGAAGACGGCTCGTGAGCCGGATGAGCCAGGAGACATTCGGACCCCATTCGGCCTCTTCCCTCTCTAGGACCACATATCAGACAAGTAAACATCCAGCTAGATAATTCAATTCAATTAAGCTCAACATTTCAACCACAAAAGAAGAAGACAGGCTAAAAATCCCACTGTAAATCAGGCCACTGTATCTGTGGATAGCACAGATACATACGCACCAGGCAGAATTCCTTCTTGAAAAAAGGGGACAAAAAGGACTGGATTTGGTGTAATGCCTCTGGCATTGATATAATCTAATTTTTTTTTTTTTAATTATTTTTTTTTCAGGAAAGGTCATTGCAAACACAGTACCAGATCTCAGCTTTTAAAAGCTTGTTAATGTGATTAAATTTAGACATGAAAGCAGTGCATCTGACCTCCACTTGCCTACTGGAAAGCATAAAGTTACCCATGTAAACAAAAGGATGGCAGGATGGACACCTAAGAGTACACCAATATTTTTGCATGTGTTCATTAGAGGCACTGAATTACTGCAGTCAAGATTTTAAATACTACATCACATTTTGAAAATATTCTTTCTAAACACATTATAAATCATATAGAAGAAAGCAGATCAATGTGCAAAAAAACTGTTTTCGTTAAAAAGCCATATTTCGTCTGAAAGCTTTACACGCACTCTGACAAAGTAGTTGTATTTTAATAAATTTAAATGTATTAGGTTTTTCCACAGATTCTATAAATTTGAGACAGCTAAAATTATTTCAATATTTTCAGAATGCCCAAGATCCATGGTCTCCTGGCAACTAGCAATCACATGGCTGGAGAGGTTTTGGCCTACTGTTACAGTGCCGTTCTATGTTTGGTTGATGATTTATTCAAACCCAGTTTCAAACCTGCTGTTAGCTCCCTCATTGCTTTAATGCAGCCAGTCTACCATTCATAACTGTCAAGAACCAATTCATAGGGACTTGGGCTTATTAAGCACCCAAACTGTGTGGTGAACACACTCGGTTTTGTGCCTGAGAATGTGAATAAACACTATACTTCCCATCCGTTCAAACTGATCTCTGGTGTTTTGAACACCATGCAATGTTTTTATGTTGTTATCAAGATCCTCGACCAGGACCTCCAAAGGCTGCACTATGCAGCGCTGGCTGGTGGGCAGCCTGGCCGCCTCCTTCCCAACGCAGGGGGTTCAATGCACTGTACTCAGAGAGTCTTACCCTACGGATAGAATGCCAGGGATCTGGTGTTTCTGAGGCACAGGAAGGACAGGCTCCTCTTCTGGATACAGCACTGTGCTTGGAGAAACCACACCTGGAATATTGTGTCCAGTTGTGGCCCCTCAGTTCAAGGACAGGGAACTGCTGCAGAGAGTCCAGCGCAGGACAACAAAGATGATGAAGGGAGTGGAGCATCTCCCTTATGAGGAAACACTGAGGGAGCTGGGGCTCTTTAGCCTGGAGAAGAGGAGACTGAGGGGTGACGTCATTAATGTTTACAAATATATAAAGGGTGAGTGTCATGAGGACGGAGCCAGGCTCTTCTCGGTGACGAACAACAGTAGGATAAGGGGTAACGGGTTCAAACTGGAACACAAGAGGTTCCACTTAAATTTGAGAAGAAACTTGTTCTCAGTGAGGGTGACAGACACTGGAACAGGCTGCCCAGGGAGGTTGTGGAGTCTCCTTCTCTGCAGACACTCCAACCCGCCTGGAGACCTTCCTGTGTAACCTCATCTGGGTGTTCCTGCTCCATGGGGGGATTGCACTGGATGAGCTTTTGAGGCCCCTTCCAATCCCTGACATTCTGTGACTTCTTTTCTTAAATAATGATTTACTGCTTTCTTTGAAAGGAGGAAGATTGCTCTGGCAATTAGAGAAGTAATCACGGTGGATATTTACCCTATTGAGGACAATATATGAATTCTCTTGGTCAAACACATCAACTGTATAAATAATCTAAAGAGAAAATGGGTTTTGAAAATAAAATATTACTTAACGAGTGCATTTATATTTTAATCTAACTCTGTTAATTCAATAGTTTCAGAAAGGCCCATTGGAATTGGAGCCTTTAATAGTTTTTCATGTTGAAAAACGTGTTAATACGATTTTTGTCCATTCTGTACAGATAAGGAACATTCTTAAACGTGTTGCCCCAACCACAAGGCAACAGTGTGCACGCCATTTAACGTGAGCCTGGGAATAAAGCTGGTTTAAACCACTGGGTGTAAAACAATCATAAATAGACATTTGAATGTAATGATTCAAGTACAGAATGCCTTGCTTGAATTTCAAGGATTCTAGTGGGGAAAACATAACATTCGGAGCATTAATTTAATTTAAATTAGGACTACTGTAAAATTCAGGTTCTGACCAAATGTCAATTAAATAAAGTTTGAGATTGTTGGTTTTTTCTTGTTGTTTGGTTGAGGTTTTTTGGTTGGTTGGTTGGATTTGGGTTTTGTCGCTTTTTTTGTTTTGTAGGATTTGTTTGTTTTTTTGTTCTGTTACAAAGGACTTTCTATTTCTAGAAAAGGAAATTATTATAAAAAATATCTAAAGATGCCATCAAGAATAATTGGAGGGTCAGGAGGTTCTTTTCTTGAGTGTTTGCTGATGTTTTGCCCATCCCATCAAGAATTTCAACAGAGGAATAAAAATGGCACTCTGTCTTCTGGACAGCTTGATGTTTGTCTTTGCTGTCAAGAAAAAAGGGCTGCAATTCCATTCATATGAAGAAGATTAGAAAAATGCAGAAAATATGATAAAACAGAACAATTCAAAATGATAACCAGTCATATCACAAGTTAAGTGGTCTTTGTTCCATATAGACTAACACACAGACACTAACGAATTGAGGTAACTCATTAAGAACAAATGTACTTTCATACCAGCTCTTTACATTTTCATGAAGAAGATTTTAACACAAATAACTTCTTTAAATTATTCAAAATTATTGCAACTACATGACACTCCAAGCCTGATGCTGTAAACATAAGAGGTCTCGCTGCTACAACTCAGGAGTGGCAGCAACAGGACTCCTCTGAGTTACACCTGGGGACTCCTTGTGGGAAATATCCTATGAGAGGTATTGGGAGTGTCATGAGATAGAAGTATGAACATATATGTAGGTTTTTCAAAAGGATAGTTGCCCTAGAAAATTAACCATCATTCATTTTCTACAAACACTTTCAGTTCAAACTGATGGCTTCCTTTAAAATATACACAGCGGACACACTTCTCCAGGCTGTTACATTTGTTTTCTGGCAATGTAACATCACGAAAATTAACTAGCCTTGAATAGGCAAATATATACAGTGTTCAGGCTTTAATAAAGCTTACTGCTGCTCTGAGTTTATCGAGATCTTTTACAAACTTGGAAAAAAGTTTAGAGCACTTTCCTTTCTAGATCTGTTTTCATAGTGACCTATAGAAATGTCTGGTATTTGGAGAGGCGAGGCGATACGCAGCACTCCTCTCAACGCATTACACTGAATGCTGTTTACTTTTCAGATGCACGAAACAACACAGCATTGTCTGAATATTCCTGAATATCTACCAATTACACTGGGATGACACCAGACGGAAATACAGGTAGTATCAATAATGCTTAGTTTTTCTGCAGTGACCCCATCTAGGGGTGATAAAGTTTTCATGGAATAGTGGCTGGGAGTTTGGATCCAACTTCTCAAGCTCTTAGCGTTATGGAGAAACCCATAGTAACACCAGAGCTTAACTTGCTCTCTACCAAACTGTCCTTATATCTTATCTTACCTTATCACACACTTATATCTATCCATTAATGTCATGTACCTCTGGCCTCAAATATAGGACTGAAACAAAATGAGAAATTAGTAGTAGTAGTAGCAATTTATAGTCTCCAAATTATTTAACCATTTCTTATTCAGAGACTTTATCTGGGAGAAGTAATCAGCAGCTAAACTAATCAAAGAATGCTCTCAGGGAGGGGAGGTAGAGAAGCTCAGTAGGTCAACCAGTGCAGCTCTGTACAAGTTATAACCTGTAAACGTCTCTATAACCTGTTTATTAAAAACTATGACTATTACATAGCCTCCTTAAACAGCTGCTCCCATTCCCCAATTAGCATTGCTGTCTGAGAGATTGCTTCTTTCCTTTTATTTAATACCAATCTCTTTTGCTCGACATTAAAGAAGTAGTTCTTGCCGTGCTCTTAGTGAACACAGGGAACAATTGCTCACTACCCTATTCCAGAAATTCTTTAGAGCTTATAGTATTCAACCACAGTCTTCACTCAGGTAAATCCAGGAATTTCCAGGGCTATTCTTTGTTCTGTTTCGTAAGTCCTCAATTAATCCACATTTTCTTTGACCAAAACCAGGCAGAGTATAGCATCTCGGGTCTCAATTTCAAGAAGTACTTTTCTCCCCAATTTAAATCTTAGGGTCTGGATCATGCAACCTGGAATCACACATCGTTTTCTTTTTCCCCAATATTTATCAAGATCTTCTGAATTCTAAAGAGAATCTCCAAAGTGCTTGCAAACTCTTCTCAACTGGTTGTCAGCCAGAAATTTTTAAATTGTATCTGCTTTTATATCATCAGCGAGTAGAACTGGATCCACAAGAGACCTTAGAGAAGCCTGTTGTGTACGTCCCTGAGTTGCAAAACCAAGTATCTTGGGGGATTTTTAACCATTTAAGTAAATGTTGTCCTTACCTTCTTCCTGTTCATAGTTTCTTACACTGAAAATTCTATTATTTCAGCATAGTAAGATTATATTTTAGAATGTGGGATTTTTTTCTATTTCCATTACAGAACAGCTTCAAGTTCTTTTGTGAAACTGGGGAAATGGAAATGGAAGGCAAGGAACACCTCATCTGTCTTAAAAACTGATGAAAGAAGATAGGAATTAAGAGAGAAGTGACAAGGTCATCAACAAGCAGAATTACAGGAAATATAATGAATAAAGTCAACTTCAGTATAAAAACTTTCCATAAGACTGATCATAAGTGTGACCAGTCAAAATTTCCTACAGATTTTAACGAGGCAGAAGGAAACTACATAAGCCAGGTAACCTTAGTTTTGCTTTTATGTATAATTTGAACTCTCAACTCCTATATAAAATGCTTGTTTACTGAAGAAAAAAATACATACATTAGTTCTTCACTTACTCTTCCATACTTGAAAGATTAACAACACAACTAGTCTGAATAAGGTTTTTCCTTGATTATTTAACTCTGCTAATGATACGTCAGGGCCGTGGGTTTCCCCAGAGGCCAAAAGCCAGGCAAGGGCTGCATGTCCTGCCTTTGTAAGCCCTGCTCCACCACAGACACCCGCCTTCCCTACTGCACCTCAGGTCACACAGCCTCGGCCTTTCGCTCTGCCTGTTGGGTGCTTGGTGACGCATCCTCACCTTTCGACTGCTCACAGGATCGTGAGTTTATAAACTCATGGCCCACAAAAGCAGCATGACAGATCGCAGGTGGTGTTTCCACATCCTTCCCAATGAAAGAACAGATAGATGTATATACATGAAGTTTTGTGGTTATAGTATCGTGCCTGTCTCAAAAAAGTGTCCAGAAGCAAGGCTTTAAATCCTTAAAATATCTCCCCTGTGCTTTACACATATATCTCCATATTTCTTGAAAAACAATGTTCTGACATGAAGTTAGGTATAGGAGAGCATCAGGTGAGAAAAGCATAGTTAATACCAACTTTAAATATGAAGAGATTAGCACACCTCTGCTTTACTAAAAAAGACAACTACATTCAGTCAGACTCAGAATGGGGGAGAGAGAAGATTCATAACTCCAGGCAAATTCAGAGGCAGAAATAACACAATTTTTTTTCCAACTTGTGTATTAAAACCCCAAAGAGAGTAAACTAGTCACTGGGGATGCAGAACTATTTATCTATTGCCTCTAAGTACCAAAGCAGCCTTCTTTATTAGTGTGATAAACAATGAAATTAGAAGTATTGCACACAGATAAAACACAGATCAGATGGTCAGTCTGTTTCTCTGCAGAACACGATATTCAGCAGCTCTGTTCACAGCCTGGGTCTCATGGCAAGAGAACAGATAAATGTTCCAGAGCTCTCGTGCAGGTCTCTCTCACTGCCTTGTGCATTCAGCCTCCACACTAGGAATCTCTGCCAGCTCAGATGAAACCCATAATATTTTTGTAACCATTGTGTTTTGACAGTGTTAGAATTGACTGATGTAATAGGTAGGAAGCAGAGAGCCTAATAAATCCTATTAAAAGTTAAAGTTTCAGTCCAATAGCCAAAGGTGCATGAGGTAATGTATCCACAGTTTTCAATCACAGTCTCCTTTATTACGGCCTATTTCAACCAGCCTAATCTAAAATGAATGCCTTAGGTTTTGTGTTCTTTGCACAGTTGCTGCCAGTGTCTCTCTGCCCTTCCTCCTGATTTGCTTCATACTTTGGGAGCCTAAGGGAGGGGTGGATTACATTGGAAAATAGAAATAACAAATCAAAAATTAAAATTGATTGGATAAACAATTTCCCTTAGACTGTTTCTTAATAAGTGATTGATTTTTTAATCAATATTCATTATTTCTCAGAACATACCAAACTGTTTATTGAATAAATGAATGGCTAGAACTAAAATGACATGAAATCAAATAGGTGAACCAATTTCTTTAACAACATGGGCTGAACAGGCCACCTCATCTTACCTGGTTGAAACTACAAGTCAGAAATTCAAGACCATTGAGTAAGTGATTCAAATAAAGGATGCAATTTGTTCTAGGGAGCACGTGTTTTCATGTTTGCTAAACACAGGTATCTAGCCACGTGCTGATTTGTGTAGTATTTCTAAATTGCAGTTGAAAGTTTCTTTCTTTTTGATACAACTTTTGTGTTCTTTCTCACAATTCTTCATTAGTCAGTATACTGCAAACCCTCTGAAATAAAATTCAGATCTGAATAATGAGATCTGTAAAACTGTTCACAGTAACCTCTTCAGGCATGGCAAATGGTTTTCTCTAATAAGTTTTTATTCACCACTATCAGACTTAGTGCTATATATAAACTAAATGCTGCATCCTAATATATACTGCAGACTATTTCCTACTATTTGGCATAATGTAAAAAAACCTCCTTCTGATGTACAGATGTTCTAAAAGTCTTTTTTCTCCAGTTCTTGCAGTAGAGACCAAGATCTCCAATAAACGTTTCCACATTCATTTAAAACATGAGCAACATAAGTTCTACATGATACAGATCATATCGTTTATGTGACCTTCAACTCACAAAACTTTTCCCAATGTGTCAAAATGCTTAACCTTTGTTTGCACTCATACCGTATTCTATTGCTCATAAAAAATATATACTGTACTAATGAACTCTTAATTAATTTGTAGGAGCTCTCACTTTAATTGTCTATATAACTCCACAGTTCTGCAGAGGTAAAAGTATGAAATAACCTGAGCTATGAAAGGAATCAGGAGGAGATGCAGGTTCAGTTCATATACATTTTGTAAATCAATTCCACGTGTTCATTGTCATCACAACTAATTACTGAGGAATCAAATATCAATCTATTGTGCTATGCTGTCATCATCTACAATAACCCTAACTAACATAATAAGAACAACTTTCATTCAACTCTCTTCTGTAGACCACAGTTTTCTGCGAATGGTAAAGGCTGATGGTAAAACCAGAAATCAAATCTAATGTCTGAATCTTCAAATATAATCACACTTTCGGTGTCAACCTATGTTACAGCACTGCTTCGCAATTACAACGCTGTGAGTTCTCCAAGCAGTCTCCAAATACCTAATGAGTGCAACAAATAATTAAATGGAAGAACATCAGCAAAAGCAAGAAAAAATTTAATGGGTTGGTCAGACTTAATTCTTCAAGCTGCCTCTCTGTACTCACGCAGAGTTTCAGCAAAAGCAACTCACAGGGGTTTGTATTCGGAACAGCTGTCAGACTAACCTTGAGGTTAAAAAAGTGTTAACGACTGAAATGAAGCTGTTTCCTGCCACAATGCATAAACGTTCTGCAGGAATTTGCATCCAGTCACCATCATGGTAATACACCTTTCTAGAGCATTCAGGACTAGAGTCACCATCACTGACCAAAACAACACTTTCCCCTAATTCCGAGCATAAAATCCAGGCACTAATGCTCTGGATTCATTCACAGAGCTTTCAGCTCCCTTAGCCTGGCGTTTTGCACTGTCCACTTTAATATACGCCTGCAGGAGTTTGTTAAGATCCAGCTGCCCTTTGGAATTTTTTAAAAATATGTTATTTTTCCAGTATGAGCTTGCTTAAAACGGCCCTGATTGTCACAGAATCACAGACTGTCCTCTCGGTTGGGGCAACAGGAGAGTTGGTAAACCACGTAGGAGGTGAAGCAAAGGCGGTTTATGTCCCAAGGACTGGCCAGGAGATGGTGGCAGAGAGCAGTTCTCCCTTCCTCCTTCCTCACTTGGTTTATCACGAGAATTTTAATCCTCACAGACCCCAAGGTCCTCCGGACACCTCATGACGCTGCTACACTGCAGTCTGCTGACTTGTGCCATCTACTTCTTTTTTTATGTTTTAAGAGTACATAACAAGCTCAAAGCGTTGGTTTTCATCCAATTCATTCACTTAGACCTGGGCACATGCATAAACTACGCTCTCCCACATCTGCTAACGAACCAAGTACCATGACATCAGTTTTGGTACTGATAAAAATCAAACATTTTCTGGAGCCATTATTGCCTAAAATGTTAATGCAGTTTACTTTTTTCAAATGTGATCGATAGCTGGGGGAAAAGTGCCCATAAATTACAAAAGGCAAATACCATTCTATTAGCACTCAGGAGATTTTGCAACATTTGCCAGTCTCTGTTTTACTGGAAAAAAAAAAAATCATTTGCTGAAAGCCTGGTTTTTTACCTGTCTTTGTCTTTCTCTGTAAAAGAGGGATATTTTTATCATGAGTCATTTAGGAGATGTAATTCTAATGTACCATAGCTATAGGTTTCAATTAATGTTCTACCTCTCTGTCAGCTTTGCATTCCATGTTTTATGAAATCATTAACTATTGCCATGTTTCTATTATGATACTATTAGGAAATAAAGAGATGTATGTAAATGGAGATGTAAAATAAATGTACAACAGTTACCAGGAGCAACATCTGTGCACTATCATACATGTTTACACTAATTTTCTAAAGATTGTTCCATTCATTACAGAGCATTGTTACTTGCTGTGGCACAACCCTTATTTCCATGCATTTAGGGACTGAAGCAAAGAGAGGGTAAATGAGAGCCTAATCAATACCACTTTTCATCTTGCTTCTAATGTGCTGCCTTTCCCTTTCTTTTCTTCATGAACAAATCCAAAAAAGATCCTGACGTTACAGTCATAAAATGTAATTCTTCTGCAGAAACACAGACAATAATGCTCTCTGTATTCAGGCATATTGCATATTCTAATGGCATTTGGCTAAATTGAGTATGGATTTAACATCAAAGGCTTCATGAATTTTTCAAATGAGATATTAAAGTCAATATTTCAAGTGAAAGATATTTCAATTTAGTTGCATACACAACAATAAAAAACTTCTACAAGGCAGAGGTACTAGTGGCTGTGGCAGTATTAGTTCATTCAGGAAATTATTAGTTTATAAGAAAATCAAACAGAAGGTTGTGATATGGCAATGACACTGAATAAATTAGACTAACCGATAGGCACTAACGTACTTTATCTCTTGGAGTCTGAAGCAGAACTTGCCACTAGCATGTTCACTCCTTCAAGCAGGGCTTCGTTTGGGGATATCTTATTTGTTTATTTTGTAAATTCAAACAGTTAGCATCAAGATTTGCATTCAGAACCTTAGAAACCTCCTTATTTTCATCTCTGAAAGGGCTAGGTCTCCTGTACGCAAGAAAGCCTCCTGATCTTGTTTATTTTTTAATCTAAAAGCATTTTGCTCTGTATTGTCAATGCTTATACAATGCTGTTTCTGCTTTCAGATCAAGCTACTGAACATTCAGGCTTAGTGCCTGCAAAAAGTCCACTGAGGTCTGACAACTTTTGTGTCCTGGCAGAGATCAGCAAAGACTTGCAAACAACACAGACACAGAATCTGGTGGTTCCTTTCCTATTTTAGGTGCATGTAATATAGCATAATGCCCTTTGAATCAGGTAAATGTTGTATTATGATGTCTTGACATGTTGCTGAAGAACAGGTGCATGTGTATCGCACACCAAGGCATGGGAGAGCTGGATGCACCATAGACACATGTAGCGCTGGCTTAGGCATCTGTAATCACAGTGACATTGTGCTGTTCTAAGACCAAATAGATCATTTATTCACACACAGGGTAACAGCGACCACAGATACATAGCACTGACCATGCAATGATTACTTATTTTACTATTAATTCTTCTGTTTCTAAAAACTAATGATAATTACTACCAATAATTAATAATACTGCTTCTAAGAATAAATACTGCAATTGAAGTCATCCCTTGCCCTACAACTATAAAAAGGTCTGCTATGAACATAATGCTTCTGCAGAAGGCCCAGCCACTTCTTGGGAGTGCCCTTGGGATGGCAAATCTCTTTGGATACCAGTTACACGAGTTTAAAACTTTATCAGGCAGTTTGGGCCCACAAGATGGACATTGCTACAAAAACCTCTCATCCTAAAAGCATCTCCTTGAAAACAGCGGCTTGTTTGACTCTACAATATTCTCTTGCAGTGTTTGCACTTACTGTGAGAACACAAGATGCAGAAAAATGAAGCTGGCTACAACTAAATGTTAAAAGCGATAGGGCTGTTTCTGTAATCCATGGTGACTTCTGGACTGATAGCAAATGCTGACCTGCTATTCAGAATTAACAAAAGCTAATAGCCTTGTGGGGAACACCGGCAGTGACTGAGCCATGCCACCTTTCCCCTGTTCGACCACCAAATGATTTGTAGCACTGTTTAACTCATCCAGGCTGCACCTGGTAGATCTTGGGGTCCTAGACAGCTGTTTGTTCACCCCTAGAGCCCTTCTAAAGCTCCGTGTTCAAACCCTGAGAGTAATTCCATAAAATAGAAAGTGCCACCATCTCAAAGGCAATCAATCAGGGATAAATACCATCTTCAGAAACAGCACTGTCGGAAAAAGTATTTCTTGTGGTAACAAAGAAAAGCAGAAGTTTTGTGTGGTTGAGAAGATCAACGAATAACTAGAATTATATTTTCAAAATTGCCTCTGGGGCTGGGGAGTACAGTTTCCTTTTCTTCTCTTGTGAACTCTGGACATCCTTGAGATGGTTTTCAAAACTACAGCTCACGCTTAATGAGTCAGCAGTGCATCCAAAATCTCCCAGCTGGAATTACTGAAATTTTGATCTTTTTCATGACACGATTTAAAATGACACTGTTAAGATGAAAGATTCCCCCATACTCTCCATTTGCTCTGAGAATCACTGTTTAAGGAACGATCCTCTGAATTCAATAATTTAATATTTTCCCTCCTGATTGTAGGGATGTACATAAAGTCAAGTGTGAGATCTATGCCAAAATGAGAGCTCAGATCATTCTTTAGAGTGCTGTTAAGTAAAATGGAATATTTGGAGCTAAGATCAGAAAGGAGAACAAGCTGTAGCATTTGATCTCGGACAAGCAAATGCAATGCCAATAATGAAGTTATTCGCATCTCATGCTATACATAACTTTTGTGTTTAATGTAACTTTTTATTGAAAACATGTGTAGATTATCCACAGAAATAAACTGAAGAGACTGTGCTACCTAAAAAGAGCTTTTGACTCTTTATTAACTGGTGATAATCTGCACTGATCCGCATTGGAATTCCATTGCAGATGTTGTTGACATTAACACGTACAACAAGAAAACTACAGAAAGACCTGATTTAAACAGGTATTTCACATTAACTCAACAATGTCTGCAGTGCAAAATATCTTTCATGGGAGTTCGAGTTTTCTACTTTATTCTTCACAATTTTATGCATGTTATTATAAATAAAGAGTAATGAAAGTCCATTTGTCAGTCATTTGATTTTCTCTAATTTAATAGCTTTCTAAATTTTGCTGATTTGTTGTTTAAGTTTCTTTGTTACTGGAGACTAGAGGAGAAACTGTCATTATGTGTCAGACTGAAACTGACAGCATAGGAAAGGCCGGTTATATTTTTTTGGATCTACCATCCTTAGAGACAGAACAAGCACAGCTGCTTTCCAACATGGTAAGTGGAGCTGGCAGTCCACCCAAGCTCAGGACACACGTTCCTGCACTGTGTACAAGAACGTGTGGAAACAACGCCCTCAGGGCACTGCACGGGACCATCTTGTCATAGAGAAAGAACCACAAAGGACGAAGATGGCAGCCAAAATCCTGGGACAGAAAGGCGGGCAATGAGTGTATGACTAGGTGAAGAAGTGACCCCTGGGTCACATTGTAATTCTCTTTCTTTCCATTTGGTATGGGCTAGGCGCACAGCATTAGCTCTCCACCTCAGCAGAAGTAAGATACACCAAGCCCCACAAAAGATTTTGTAGTCTCTCCCTCGGAAACTCATTTATTATGAAATCTTAGGTGGTTCATAGCACCTGTGATAGGCCCCCCAAGCCAGGGTGAGTTTTGTATGCTTTTACAGAGTGACAAAGGAGGAAATAACTTAAGAAAATACCTCAGTCAGTAGAAATCAAAATGAAAAGCTTCATGTAGGTCTGTAGGTCATCTGAAAAGCCTAAAAGGCAATCAAGAATGAAACTGTTTACCAGGCACACTATGCACAAGAATACAAACAACCTCAGTGCAAAGTATAATAAACAAATTTCTCTAGCAATGTGAACTACACAGATGCTTTTCTCTATCAACTCTCTACATATTTTGGAAGCCACAGAGTACCAAAGAAATCAACAGGACTTACTCAATTTCATCAGTTCAGCAGTGAGCTCTGTGTGCTTGTCCACCCAACTCCCTGCAGAAAAGAAATGTTACATGTCAGGAATGAGTCCAGTAGTTATCTTCTAACGTAGGAGCAATGCCAGTAACAGTCTGGTAATGGCAGCACTAATACTAGAAAGTTTACATTTTCAAAAGGGAAAACATTTACAGACACAATCTGGATACTTTAACTGTCACAGGCCTCAGTGATCTGATATTGCATAGCATTGTGGCCAAGATATTAAGCCACTGGTATCTATCTGACACTAGAACAGATCTTCTCAGTACTGCTCTAATAAGCTCAATAATTAATCCAACAAAACGTGAAGAAGAAAAGCAAGAGCCGTGTTATTAGTAACCAAAAAAAAGTTAAAAAGATACTTTTTTGCTAAAAATAAATCATGATAATTCTTCTATTCCATGATACGACCAGAAAACAACACAAAGCTGTAAAGGTCTACGGTAATTCAAATTCATTGTACTCATTAAAAATCCCAAAATGCAGAAAATAACTTTAACTCAGTCGCTTGATCAATTATTTCTTTTACTTGTCAAAACAAAGCAAAGAAACAAGCAAACAAACAAACCAAAACGGGCAACAAGCTCACTTTCAAAGCAGAAGAGCACATTGAAAAGACAAAGCATCTACTATACTAGAGCAATCAAATGCAGGTTTATAGCAGAAATTTAAAGAGTACAGACTGGAAAGATACTTCAGTAATGAAGTACCCCATGTAAATCCAAGGAAAATTAGATGAACTACTGAAAAGGATACAAGTGTACACAATTCATTACATAGTATATGGTAATGCTTGGCTAAAACTAGTGCGGAGTTCCTCGCTTTAATGAGCACAGTCTTCACTCACAAATTAAAAATAAACAAATAAAAAAAGATACAAATGTGACCTCACTTATTGGCAGTCCATCAAAATGTAATTTGTCCCAAGAGTTGTGAAGCCACTGCTCTATAACACATCAAGAACTGCTTACTGAATTGATCTGTATAAAGTATGTTTTTTTTTCTGGCAACAGCAGTTGCTTTTTCCTATCAAAACAATTGTGTTTATGTAAATGACAACTTAATGGTTAATTGAAATCATAGCATGATGTTTAAAGTTAAATCATGCTCATTTAACTTCGTAGTATCAACGCACCACCACTGAATGAGAGTGCATTAGTTAAGCTGGGGGTTGGACAACACAGCAAGTAGTCCCATGTTAGGGCGCAATGTTGCTGATGTTAATAGCAAACTTAAATGGCTACAAAGAACAGTCTAAATCTTTAACGAACATACATTACCATAACTTTAAAAACAGCGGTTTTCATTAATCGTACAATGGTTTGCTTCTTCGCCTGCAGCCAGCTGATGAAAATACAGATATATTGTCCTGAACATCACAGAAATCGCAGGCACTCAGCCATTCTTTCAAAACAGTGTTTTCTAAGCCTTGTTTCATTACTCAGCTACATGTTTCAGATTACAAATATTTTTAGAGATTCCGGCATAGAAATGGACAAAAAAGATCCTAAATAATATTATGAAGGGCATACCTTTTCTGCCAAAACAAGAATAAAGCTTCAGGTAGAGAATGGCTGATTTGATGCCCTTCATCCTCTTACTGCAGCATTTCAAACACAATCTAAAGAAACTAATTTGAATTTTTGACAAGGAAAGCCTGAAAACAGCTTGATAAACTATGGATAGACATCTGTATCTTTACATTTTTGTTTACATGAATCCAAACATCTAAAAGTGTTTGAAACACAGGGATGCCTATGCTAAAAACAAAGTCATTTCTTAGAGAATGTGTCAACACTCTAGAAATCTTAAGAAATTTATTGTCCAAGCCTGAATGAATCTCACATGAGTTAGATACCTGAAAAGGAACAGTTAAGATCCAAAATACAATTTTATTCTGACCTAGGTCCTCTAAACAAATCATTTACTCAAGGCCTGTAGCTCAGTCTAAAGCTACACTTTCTGACTGTTTTTCAGAAGGGATGCAATGTGTGTATTGTTAAGCTCTTAGTCATATAAATAGGCAGAAATTGGTCACTTTGGAAGGTGGTTGAGGCAGGCTGAGTTTTCCAGCTTGTAGAGGAATGCCTGTTTCTTTGCCTACATTTCTGAAATGTATATGAAGGATAAGAAAGGAGCTATTGTAGACTTTTACCATCAGCTTGTGAGAGGTTGAAGTAGAGGAAAAACTTGTGAACTCACAGCTCACACTTGGTATGTACGAAGAAGTCTGCAGATCTGAACTTGCAGTGTAATTATTCAATATATGGATATGCAGAAAAGATATTGTGACTGCACAAAAAGAGTTTGGGCAAAGAATGAAAGGGACAGAGGTTGAGATTAGATTTTTTCAGATAGGTTTGAAATAGTCTTTCATTCTCTTTATAAAAAGTATTTCTCCTACAGTAAAGTATTTCTTTTATTTAATAGAACCTGTTTTCAAGTAGTTTCCTTGGGATTTATTTTGTACCCTTGATATTCAGTATTATTTACTGCATGAAAATATTTACTATGATTATCTACTGAGTATTTAACTGTACACATACTGAATACATACTTTGCTAGTCATGGAATCACAGCTGTCTATTCCATGGATCAGTTTTTAAAACACTGTTTTCCTACAAGAAAATCCGGCTAACAATTAATAAATTAATGGATTAGCTAGGACACTTCTTGCACTGAATCCTTCAAATTTGGTACTCTACTTTATAATCTCCATAGAGATTTCACAACCTTTTGAGAATACACCTTGTGACTATTACTACACTTGCCCATACAGACAACTGGAAAAAAAATCAACATGCTATGCAAGACAATTTACAGATACAATCTTATAGTTAGGCTGAAGTAGATTTTATTAGAGAAACTATATGTCCTGGTTTTGTTAATAACAAGACCAGTTTTCTTTTTTAGTGAATTTTCCTTCCAGCTAAGTTCTTTAAGTAACTGCACTTTTCTGAAGTTGGATACATGTTTTGGTAGACAGAGCAATGGTATGCAAAGTTGCTGATAAGAAGGCACGGCTTGTAAGCAAGGAGGGGCGAACTGAGCGGGTGACTAACACTGAGCAACTAAGTATTCCATCCCATCCACGATATAACACTATATAAAAGTGGGCAATCGCAAGGGTCTTGTCCGTCTTTGACTATGGCCGGCATCTGGGGAGGACCCTGTCTGCTGTCCCTACAACCTGAGGCTTAGTGACAGACCCTGCATCCTTGAATCCAGTTCTGGTTTGCTGCAGACTCCAACCCAGGACTTCCAGGTGCCTGCCCTGCACTGCTGCTGGAGTAGTGCTGAGCTTTGCAGGGAATTCAAGATTGGTTTTGTGTATGTTGTATATTTTGTATTATTTTCTCTATTTTATTAGTAGCATTAGTAAAACATTTTTAACTTTTTTCAACTTGCAAGTTCTCTTTCTCTTTGCCTCTCTTTGCCCTCCTATTGCCTTTCCTTATTGGAGGATGGGGAGGGAGAGGAGGTGGTCAACAAAGCATCTGCCACAGTTTATTGTGGCCCTGCAATCAAACAGTGACACTGGGGTTGGAGGTATCTTGTTTTTTAAAGTTTTCTTCTCCTATGAAGTACTTGGATGGTCATAGAATGTATTCAATAAAGACAAATCCTCACATGTAACGGTAACATTCAGCTAATGCATTTAGAATATTTTGTGATGGAATAGCTAAAAGACTGTATCACTACCAAAAGGCACTTCCAGAGGTTTCTGCATGCGGAGTACCACTGCTGTTCACCAACACCCTTCACCCGTTGGGACAGATACATCAGCCACTGAAACCTGCTCACAGCCTTAGCGGCCTCTGGATCACAGAGTCTCTTCACTTCTCCCTCACAAAATCAAGTAGCAAAGTGAGTGGGTAACATCACTGCCTTGTCTGGCCGGTGTCAGCGTTTTTAAAAAAAACATGTTGTATCGCAGAAACAAAATTGTGCTATTATCTACATAGGCAACAGTGATCCACAAAAACAGAAATGTGGAATCTGTCTTTTGTCCATTTTCCACTTTTAACAAATAGAAATGTCATTTCTTCATTATAATTTGAAAAACAGGATACAGTGTCTGTCCATTATCCGCCTGATAAACTCATTCCGATGAATCAACTGCACAACAGATAACAAAAACAATACATGAAAGATCCTGTGGAAGATTGGGTACTGCATACCTAATTCTCTTTGTGGATGCAGCTCTATGTAGCAAGAGCTACACAGGATAATAATCTTTTACAGAACGGATTATTATTTATAAAACACCATAAGGAGTCTTGCACACAACCAGACGGATTAGTTACTATTCCTCTGCATCCTCAATGATGTTGAGGGTCTCTTCCAAGCAAAATGATTCTATGATTCTCATGCACATCGTCTAGCAGTGAATATCTACTGGACACAATAAGCTACAAATTTATATTTATAATTTATGTACATATTTCCACAGATTTTCTCGGAGAATGGCATTTTGCCGTGAACTGAATGCAGAACCAGGAACCAAGAGCTGTTCAGTTCCAACCCTCCCTCCAGTAACAGATTCTTGAGCCCGCAGCCTTAAGCAAACAAATTCCTGCATTTGTGAAACAAAGATATTAGCACCTGCTTGCTTACCTGGAGAAGGGCACTGGAAAACTATTCAGCTTTCTGAACCAAAAGCCAAGTCTGGCAAATTCGTACTGTATTTGGCAAGGAAGTATTGCACAGTGCACAGCAATCCCAGTGTCACTTTGGCACTCTATTGTATTTTCCAGGGTAAGCTTAAGTCTGTGCTCGACCTCCAAACCCACAGACAGTTAAGGATGCTAAACTACAATCACAGAGTTTGTCCCCCTGACTTCAGGAGGATTAATTAGATGCCTTAAGGTAAGGAAGTAAGCAAGTGTTTGCAGAGTGAAGGCTACACTTGGTGAAGGGCCAATTTTCCCAATTGAAAATGTATAAATAAAAATCATGCCTAATTTGCTTCCATTACTAATGCTTTATATACTATGTAATTGGAAACAAATTAGATGCTTTATTTTAAATTGTTTACATACAAATCTTATTTTCTTAAAGAGTAGAAATCAACAGCCATTTCGTTTCTAATTTGATGCTGTTGTCACATAATACAAAGACTGAGCATAAGGGGCTTTTTTTTTTACATTATCTCACCATGTACTGAAGTGAAACACTCGATACAGCACTACCCAAATAAAATCAAATTAAAAAGTATTTTTATTTGGAGAGCAATGATAAATGGAAAGATAATCTCAGAAGTTTATTAATCTAGGGCAGTTTCATATTTGATGCACACACAACAATGTTTCCCCAGCTATTTTAAAGATACTGCTTGTATTCTTCATACAAATTACAAGAAAATAACTCATGCAGCAGAGAATGTTATTAAATAATACATAGTTAGCATCACTCCTGTTAAACTCTCACTGTATTCCTCAAAGTAACTTGACTCTTTCCCTTCAAAAGGAAATAAAAAAGACCCACAAACACCAGTTAAAGATGCATTCTCTCCAACATAACTCAGTAAAAAATAATGATGACTGATGGCAGAGTGGTAAGACCTTAAATTTCTACATGAATATCATTCTGGATCTATCATACATTGAAGCATAATTACTTGTGTGTTAAACTCATACGGGTACTTTCTACTGCCTCTGCATACCTGACCAAAGAGTCAGAGAAGGCAAATTTACCACCATCAATCATATGTCCTTCAGACCTCTATTTTCTTGCAAGTACCGTAACACCAAATCCACTGTGGAGGGATACAGGACACATGAATAAAAGAGACTTTTTGTGAGGTACACAGTGAAAACAAACCACATCAAAACACAGATTATTTTTTCACTGCACAGATTATCAGATAAAAACATCACAAACAAATGGCCTACATGGAACTTCTCCAAGCTTGTGGGCAGAGGGAAAACAAAAGGATAAACTCTACCTTCCCTGCCTTCCTTAATCTTTAAATGCTGGTATCACCTATGTTTCATCCCTAATTACAACTTTATTTGACTCATGTCAATTCTTCTCATGCCCATGACAACTATATTTATCAAAATCAGGAAAAGAAAATGTTAAAAAATTACATCCTTTGGGGTCCAGAACATGAGCCTCCTTTCCTCAATTACTCCTGGAATAAGTTCCCTAACCTTAATGAAGCAGTAGGTGTTTGGAACTTGTTCTATGCCAGGATAACTGGCAATTGTAAAGGAGACAAAATTCTCTTTTAAAGCTTTACACTTCTTTACAGCAGACATCAGATTACATAGAAATTATTTGCAAGGACACAAATTACCTCATTCACAGCCAAATTTGAAATAACACAAAATTTAGTAACTGTGAAATAGTTGCTCCTCTCCAATCTTATCAAGGCTTTATCTCATTTGGGGGATTCATAACAGTCAGGAGATTTTTTATATTACCTGTATTTTTCAAAACTCCTAAACAATGCTGCTCATAATTCCAAAGATAATATAAAGAATTTAATCTAATTAATATGTTGAACTCCTCAGAATGCAGCAGTGTAGATGCTAATGTCTAACGTACTACAAGCAGGAGGTAATGCTGAGTGCACTGTTTGACACAAGAAGTGCAGAAACAGAAGTCAGGCTGCCTAAGGAACACTCCTCAAGTAGTTCAGTCTCTTTTACATACACTTTCCAAGCAGTTCTGGATCCAAGTAATTCCAACATTGTCTGCTTTCTAAGAACACCAGATCCTTAATGGGAAAACTGCTGCTAGCTATGTGTTCATTAGAATTGGAAATGGAGAGTCACTCTTGTAGCCTGGAGCCAGAAGGTGGGCTATCTGGGAGGCAGGGCTGATGGCTTTTGAATACCAGATGAAGTCTATAGATACAAGTCTGGTGTCAAATGACAAGAGCCTTAAGCAGATGGATGAGTGTGTGTGTGCACTATAGGCTGTTGTTAATTTACTAGCTAGAGATAATACTGCTTTAAAATTAAAAATGAGTCATTGGAAAACAGCCCGAGAGGCCGTAGCCTGCAGATTTCAGGCCTCCTGGCAGGCCTGCATTGTGGGGGTTATGTTTTTTCGGAGTTATGAAAATTAAAATTGCATGTTAGAGAGAAAGAAAATATAATTGTTTCCCTTACTAGCTATTTAAGCTATTCACAGTCTGGCTTTGTAATTCACAAGTACATTTTCAGAAAAATGGAATAAACTAGTCATAGTAACTCATAGACAAGATATAAAAGAGCAATGGCAAAGATGTATATTTTCAATGTATTGTCAAGTGGCAAGATGGGGGGTTTATGTTTATAACTATGCTACTATTATTTTAGCATGACCATATACAAAGTCCTTCCTTTTCACTATTGCTCTGCATAGGACTTTTCATTGTCATTGGGTTGTGCTGGAAAAAGCACTTTTCCTCTGCCTTGATCTTCCGATGAAAATTTCCTATCATATCTCTTGCAAGAGTGTCAATATATTTCCATATCACAACACAGACAGAGCTGTCCCATTGTTTCCTTGCTCCAAATATTAATACATGACCAGACATCAGATTCAGTCTAAAATTTCTGAGTATGATAAAGTATGATATGATCTCTACCAGTATGATAAAGAAGTAACTTGTCTCCAAAGGCAAAAAAGGGAACGAGAACACAAACGTATCGCTTCTCCTGCTAGCCTTTGAGGGCTACCACTATGCTCTCTAGAACTTTTTGGGGCACTCACCACCATCGCTTAAGGAACCAGCAATGAATTCCAGAAAGGGTAAAATCTGGCTGCCTATATAGCCAAACCTGGTCTTGAACCCCACAAGTGTTTATCTAGGGCACTGTAACAACTTAAGTCATTGCCTTACAATCAGATTCTGGCAGACGTGAAAAACATGCTGTAGGAAACAAAGCCCTAAAATCTAGATGATTCCTGTAATATTATCGTCTATCCAATGTAGAAATAACAATGCCTAACACTTTTACAGCACTTCTTGCCTCTACAGATGTTGGTGCCCACTGAATATCATTATCCCTGTAATCCCAGTCTAAAAACTAAGAAAGTGATTCATCAGTTAGTGACAAAGTCAGGAGAATCCAGTCCTTGTGATGCCCAGTCCTGTATCCTTGCAGCTGGAACACAGGGTTCACATAGTTTTTAAATCCATAACTCCACTAAGCTGATGTAGAAAAGCCTGCTCTGTCCTTCCAACAGACTCTACACTGATCCAGCACCACTGAGCTCAGCAGAATTACTCATGGTTTACATGCATGTGAACGAGGGGAGAATGAAATATGGGATATTTAAAGTTATGTTCTTAAAAGCTTAAAAAGAAATGAGAGGAAAGAAGGGGAAGAATATTCATAGAGTGAATTAGTTATTTCGCATAATATACTACAATCAAGGTCACATATCAATATTTATGTACAGTGCACTGCCCCTGCAGTGTCGTGCCGGTTCCTCTCAGACAGTGACAGTGACGGAGACCTCTGCGCACCAACTGGCATTCTTCAGCTTTAGAAAACTTTAAGAGAAAAGTATCAACCATAGAGACTTCAGTCACAAATACGTCCAGACATTTCAGCGCAGCAGCAGCTACATGAAAGCACTTCTTCTTTCCACTTGAAGGTGAAAGGCTGACTTTACAAAAAAGTTTCTCTCTTATTTTTAGTCCTATACAGCACCACCTGTCTCATCAGCAGGACCACTCTAAAGGGATGGGCCTCAAGGCACCTCAGTCCCAAGATTCTCCATGCCTCATTCTTCATCCACGCTGCTAGTAATGTACCATCACTGGCACAGTTACACCTGAACACTCTGGTGCTGCCAAACACCTGGCTTGATTTTCCACTGTCCAAATGAAAAATAAGCATAATCTGCTTTTTGAGGATACAGCAAATGAGGGAGTTCATGACAAATTGTGTTGGTTTATGCAGAATAGTGATAATAAGATACAAATGAGAATTTTTTGCTTAATGAATAATACTAATCACGTTTCAACAAATGCTGTGCCCTTCTAATTAGAGAGAATGCATAAAATCAGCTTAATTTATTTGTGACTAGTTATACATAGTTTAAATATTTACTAGAGATTTACTCTAACGTTTGAAATGATTTTAAGCAGTTCTTGCAGTAAAAGCAGACCTAGTAATGTAAAAGAGGTTGGAATTCTAACTTCTGCCCTCCCTTTCGTTATGCAGCATGTGATGTATACCCTCAGTTTTCGAGATGCAAGAGAAAGGATATTATTGATTTACATGCTAATTCTCCAACTGTTACTAATTTTCTTGATTCCTGCTTCCAAAGTTGCGCTCCCAACATTCATCACTGTAGTACACTAGAGGGGCTGAGCATCTTTTTCAATAAATTACAGGAACTATGACTAATTATAGTGATATTAACTATGCAAAGTAATGTGTAACTTAAAACGGATACGTTTATCATTTCAAATTATGCTTTTGACTCTTGATGGCCTAATACATGGATGCTTTTCTTTTTTTTTTTTTTTAAATACAGATTATGAACTGTGCTGTATTTTTTAAAAAAATCTGTTTCACAGATATAGGCATACCTTGTGAATTTGATGAATGGAAATAAATCATTTACATCCCATAAAATGCTTAGTGGGTAGAGGACAAGATTAGTACCAAGGGCAAGTAGGGCCAAATCCTGATTGTTTTAGCAAAGCACTCAGGGTTTGGCTTGAACAGTGCCATTAGCATGTATTTGGCCCACAGGATTTGTACCATATAGGTCATGTCTTCCTAATGCTACAAAACTAATAGTGCAAGTTGTTTGGCTGACAGCACCAGCACTGCCTGGTATTCAAAGTAAAACCATGACATGTAACTGGCTTTCAACGCTATCCAAAGCATGTTGCAAAGCTTTCGGATATAGAAGCTTTAAAACAACGGCACTGCAGCTGTTTCCAGTGTAGGAACTTTGCATTGCAGCAGGGCTTTTTAGCTCACATGTGCCACCATATTTTTATAGTTCTCCTTCCAATCTGGAAGAAATGCAGCATCTGTCGTCTTGGCCATTTTCATATTACCTGGTGGTTCATGGTACAGAAGTATAGCTCTTAGTAAGCAAACAAAATTAAGGAATAACAGACTGGTATGTTGCAGAAGCATTGGCAGAGAAAATGAAGCAGTACAGATGGACAGTGCCTAGATTTCTCTACAGAGTTTCCAGGAACTGACCATCAAAGACCAAAGAGTTTGGCCAGACCCTTCCATGAAGTTTGATTATTCTTTTCTACTATGACAGAATATTCTAGGCATTATTCTTTAAAAAAAAATGCAGGCATCTTTAAGTGCTTACCAGAGGAACATCTGTGCTCTGGCCCTCTGCCATTAGTTCCCTGCTTAGCCAATACATCAACTTGTTCTTCTGAGTATTGGGATGGACACTCTTGTGCTTGGATGATACTGTCCTTAAAAACCTGCCACTTTTCCCAGGCATATTTGCCCTTCAGAGCTGCTGCTCATGGGATCTGACCATTAGTTTCCTCAATCAGTCAAAGCTGACTCTCCCAAGGCCCAGGGACTGCACTCTGCCACCCTCTGTCCGCATTGCGCCCAGGATCTTGGACTCCGCTATTGCACGGTCCTTGCAGCCAAGGCTACCGTTGATTACCATGTCCTCAACCAGTCCCTCCTTGTTAGTGAGCAGCAGCAGATCCATCTGTGAACCACACCAGCTGGCTCTTCCAATACCTGTATCAAAACGTTATCCCTGCCACCCTCCAGAAATGCTTGTCTCACAGCATCCGCCCTTCCATCAGATGTCAGTTCTTTCAAAGGTAAAGGAAGTGTAAAGTGAGCTTGCAATCATTAAAATGCCTTCAAAAATTAAACAAAATTACTAATATTTTAGTTATGCAGTCTTATAACACTGAAATGGAGCTTTTGCATATATTTATAATGGCATTTTATGGCAGCTTGAACACCTGCAGTGTTAATCTTCTAGCCACTGGACAACAGGCAATGAGTTACCTTATGATTCAATGAAACATCAATCAAAAGCTTCAGCATTGCACAGCAGAGTAAATCAGGCCACTACATCATTCAAGTGACAACAGAAAACACAGGAAGTACCACCAATGAGCCTATGGATAAACATACCCTTTTCTATATTTACAGAAAACCTGAAAATCTAGCACATTGTTTTGGAATAAAGTTGGAAAAAGTGTGAGGAAGATTTTGCTGAGTTATCTTCACAGCTGGACTTCTGCTTTTGTGAGGAAGAGTAAGTATTTTCTAGCACTTCTAATGTATTGTTACTAACATTTTTAGGCTTCAGTATCTTATTTCTTCTCATCCTTGCTGCACTGAGAAGAGCTGGGCCACCTGACTGTCAGTTTCATCCTATCATCTGCACAACTAGTGCCTCTTCTGATGAGCGGAAAAATAATATTTAAGTGGTGAACCCCTTTTCAATGATGTTCTCTTGTGGCTGAGCTGCTTGTCTTTTGCCCTGGCTGCCTGCATGCTATGATCACTCACTAAAGATAGTTTTGGCTCTTACAAGCTATATTGGTAACTAGGAAGGAAGTCAGCCACCCTCACTCTCCTAAGAGGAAATGAAATGCTTTTCCCAGAGACCTTTAAGGGAAATCTACACAACTCCCAGGAGGGTTTCTTCCACTCAGACCTGCTTACTGCCCTGCTGCAATTACCATACCAGCCCTGTGTCCTGCTCCACACAGCTCTGCCTGATGTCACCAGGAGGGACACACCTGCTACTCAGGGGATTGCCAGACCCAGGGGCATCAGTGGTGTCTGCTTTGCTGAAAGAGTCTTCTCTCATTCCCTGTCTCTCAGCCTCCATTATTCTCCAGCTTACAATGTAGTCTTAAAACCTGGCCCTGATACAGCAGTCTATCTTCCAGGCAGTTTATGGAACCACTGCCTGCACAATCTGTACATCTTAGCTGGTCCCTACATACTGATACATGCCTATAGGGATGGGAAGAGGATTTGCAAAACTGAGTCTTGAAAGAGTTCAAATGTGCTTTCTTGAAACTTCAAATACAGCACAGAGCAGAACCATAGAATAATTTGTGTTGGAAAGCACCACAGAAGGTCATCTCATCCAACCCCCTACTCAAAGTAGAGTCAACAAGACAAGGTTCAGTCAAGTTCTAAACATCCACAAGTAAGGAGAGTCCACAGCCTCTCAGGGTAACTTGTTCCAGTATATGATTGCTCTCATTGGACGAAAGAAAAGATCCTTCTATCTAATGAGAATGTTTTGTATTCTGCTTTGGTCTGCTGCCTTTCATCCTCCCACTGTCTATCTCTGAGAAGCACCTGTGTCTGTCTTTTCTAGATTCTCGCATTAGCTAGCTGTAGACAGCAGTAAGATGCTCCCTTAGCCTTCTCTTCCCGAAGCTGAGCAAATCTAACTCTCACCGTCTCCTTGTACGGAATGCACTGCAGAATACTTCATATCTAGTGATTCTGATTACTGAACAAAACATAATTCCAAAAAGCTTTGGCAGAAGACAATTTCTGAGACTATTTAAAATCAGAAGTGAAAATCACTTACTCGCATCATTTACAATTTTAAAGCACAGCTCACAGCTGTCCTAGTTATGTTCTTATCAATCTCTTCTGGACAAGTATACTCAAGTCCTTTACCTCATCTAATGTTTTCTAATTCTCCTCTCACGAAAATTTACTCTCAGGAAGTCATTGAGAGTTCACACTCTAATTAAATGAAAATGCTGTATGATAAAATTTACCACAGATGCATCAACCACGCTCTTTAAGTAGAGCTCAGATATTCTCAAATTTGAAAATTCCTGATCAAAATCTAGGCCACTTTAGAAACTCTTCAAACAGTATGTCCAAAACAAGAATAATGAGGTTCTGCCCTTGTAATGTCTTCTGCATCTCAACACAGTTTGTTACCATTAGCACTTAGAACAAACACATAGCTTTAACCAACATGAAAAAAACAAAGAGTTTCTCTGCAATTCAAAATCTTTCACATGACTGAAACTATGTATGGACTTTGTTCGGGCACTTAAGTCTCTTGTTTTACTTAGCAGAGAAAAGTAATCATTTAGAATTCATAATAACGAACTACTACCAGGTGTAAAATTCCACACCGCTATAAAATTGTCCTCTTCGTAAATAGGAACTCTATGTTGTGTTCTATGCTTTTAATATTATATTTATAAGAAAAGAATTTCAGCCTTGGTGATCAGAATCCCAGACCCCATCTTTAGTTCTATTATGATTAGATGGAGTCTAGGGAAACGCTTTTTCATACTGTACCCTCTTTCTGTAGGTGTTCTTAATTTCAGTTGTGTTTGATTTAGCTGTAGAATTCGAAAATTTACACATTTATATTTAGATGTTCTATGTTTCTAAATATTGTTCCACTAAAGTTCTTCCTCCTGATATTCCATCTTTTTGGTCACACAAAGATACAGTAAGACTGTAAACATATATACTTGAAAAGCAGCTGCAGCCTGCTCTCCTTTCCAATGCACATCCACTTAGAGACAGAACAACTGCTACGACCTTTCCTAGTTTTTCAAAGCTTTTTTTTAAGCTTTTCTGCTCACTGAACTGGTGAGAATGAACCAAGCTTCGGGATTTGGGGGGCAAAAATGAATACTCAGGAGTCCTGCTTCTCTTTCTTTTAATTGTAAATTCCTGTAGATTGCCCATCCGTCATAACTGACTATTCCTCCCAAAAAAAGTACTGAATGATTTCAAGGGTAGTGATGCACAGCCCTTACCAATGCTTTTATTTCAAGCCTCAAAGATACAAAAATTGAAATTTAAAGAGTGCTTCCTGGAGAATTTATAACATCCAAATCTCCAACATTGAGAACAGTGAGGTTTCTGGAAGGGAGTGAAGAAATATAGCCATTTAAATTGTTCAACGTAATTAAAATACTCCTAACTAGCTACTCTTAGAGAAGAAAAATAACTAGCTTCACAGATGAAATATCAGTTCCTCCTTAGACAGATTTTAAATAAGGCTTAAGTGGGATATCAGTGACTGACTGAAACATGCTCATGTTTCCTTAGCTTCTCCAGAGAGGATTTCCTCTGATTCTAAATAGGAATACCCTAACGGCTTTCACTCAACTGTGTTTCTGAACCTAAAGAAAGTAGGCCCTCTTCCCTGGCATCTTCCTTTGATCTGATATTAAGAGACAGCCAATTGCCTGTAAATTCTTTCATTAGTCACTATATAACACATTTTCAGAGGTTCTGTGTACCAGAACTCTGGCTGCAGAGGGAGGGATGTATGCTGGAAGACCGTGACTATGTACAGTCCAACATCTTCATCAATGATATATTACAATGAAAGGCAGGAAATACATCAATATCAAGTGTCCTGCACACATGAAAATGATCAGGCCCATTTTACAGAAGGGGAAGTGCTGAAGTGCAGCCGTGCCCAGCTACCTGAGTAAGTACAATTCTTTGCTCTAAACAGCAGGACTCAAGGAGCAGGGCTGATGCCCAAAGTCAGGGGGCAAAGCTGGGCAAGAGCGTACAACACTGGGCACACATTCAAAGCAAGGGGAGGGATTAGTTCTGTACTCTGTGTGTGCGTAACAGCAGTTGCAGCGGGACTTTGTAAGGAGATAAAGGGAAGGATACAACTATTTCCTAGGTGCAGCATCAAAGTTTCCAGAGTGAAAATACTTTGCAAGCCCATGTAAGTTCCTGTGAAGTTCCTTTCACGTGGAAACACACTAGATATTTCATTGCATAAACTGTTCACAACAAATATTAGCCTGACTCTGGTAGAAATTTTGCTGAAATTCAACTTTCTGTAATACTTCAAGGTATACGCACCCTTTTCATTTCAATAAACTGGTCAAATTTCTGCCTCCTTGAACCTCTCTTTGCAGTAGAAATCACACGGAAGCATCGAAGATATCAAGACTGTCGTGGGTATATAATAGCAGATTTCTAGAAGAGCACAGACTGAAGGCTCTTGATGAAAATGCTGTTCTCTCAGGCCCAAGGTCTGCGGAG